>NC_090233.1:4739339-4891839 GCF_024489055.1 Chanodichthys erythropterus | reverse complement strand
AGCAAATGTGTAAAGCAGATCTACCTTGTCAATACTTGTTCATTGCCATTATTGAGAAAAGTTTAATTCGGTAGATTATTCAAACCAACACACTAGGCTACTGCTGGTGAAAACATACATTTGAGTATAAAAATCTTACTTTGTGAGATTGTACCTGTGTGGGCCAGAATTTCCTACTTTTAAGAAGATCAAGATTAAGAAGATTTTTTTTTTCATGGGGTGGTAAAAAAGGTTTATACGAGATTGTATCAATTCTAATCTTATTTTGTGGGACAGCTACAGTGATCTTTATCAAACATGATTTGAAACACTGCAACAAATTGACCTTATAATAATGTGTATAACATTAATTACATTAAATAACATTTGTTCTGTCATAAAGGCTTAGAATTTAAAATTTACTGTATTGAAAATATCCAGAACTGTTACTTGATGATTCGGTTACATCTGTGGAATTCCTACGAAAATGTGTGGGGTGAAGACAAATAATGAGATTTGAGTCATCGTTTAGAATAAGTTCTTGTGCATGAAAGCATTTATCTGTCATACACAAAGTCATTCTTGAGGTAAAACTTGTACTCCGTTTGGTCTATAAAAGAGGTGTCTTCTGTGATTTGCAATAGTGTCAAAAGATGGACAACAGAAAGCTTTGTAGTAAGAGATATTTCACTTGCATTCATCTACTGAGCATATGTCATGATTTTGTTTTTCTTATTACTAACAATGTTTTTGTTTTTTTGTTTTTTTACAGAGTTGTTGCTTGTAGTTCTCACAATACACTTTGTCAGGTCACTTGACAAGTCAATTCAAAAAGATTCTGATGTCTCATCATGCCTCAAGATTATTCAAAATGATGCCATATATATAATAAAACATCATCTGGAGGTAAGTCTTTACGCTGGTAACTTTAGACCTGTGGCCGGTTGCATAAACTGGACATTTAAGAAACTTTTATAAATGTCCCATAGAAGAAAACATTACTGGTGTGTATCTTGAGACAAAACAATGGCTCTGGCATATTTTAAGATCTGTCAGTGCATTTTAAGTTGCTTTCAGTTAAAACAGCTCAAACATGTATTTTAGTCTGGGACAAGTGCTGTCTGTGACGTTTGTAATGCAAGTCATTTTAATGTTGAATGCTTTTTAATGATTGTTTATTATATCTGCAATTTCTTCCCTGCCAGGTATTTAACCTTTCTTGTCACAACCAGGTAAGTTATTTCCTCGTTCACATGCAGCTTTTTTTCCTAAGTAAATTAAAAATAAATATTGGAAAAAGAGAACATACATTTTAATATTGCCTACTTAATTTTATTTTCCAGAAGTATCAAAAAATAAATATTATGTGCATCTTAAAAAATAAAATAGAAATGTTAATATTTTTCCTTATTTTTTCTTCCAGACTCAAAGAAAAAAAAATAAATGCATCTTAAACTGGGCTTCAACTGGAAACTGTGCAGTGTTGCAGAAAATACAAGAGATGATAAGAGACAGCAGTGTAAGAACAAATGTGTTACATTACAATACAATAAAAGCATTTTATTTCTTTTTAATTATTCTGCTTTTTTTCTGTAATGCTGTTATTACAATGTTTTTTGTTTTTGTTTTTTTTGTTTTTTCAGGAGAAGTGTGCCATAAAACCAGCCCTAAAACCACTGAAAAAAAAACACTGCTCTGTTAAATCCTTCCTGGAATGCTGGTGTGGTTTTTTGCAAGTGAGGTTGTGAAGAGTTTTTTTTTTTAAAGAAAAGCCAGTAACAAATATGTTTAAAGTTGTTACTCTAACTTATAAAACGGTCTAAGCTGATTGATCTGTTCTAGAATCCCAATAACCCTAGGACAAGCATCTATCAATAAATTAAGAAAACTGATGATTGTATTTGTTCTGCACAATGTGAACATCACAAATATTTTCATATTTTTCAAATATTTGCTAACCAGTTAAATATTTATGTTTTATGTTTTTTTTTTACATTTTTATATTAACAGACTACTAATATATAAGCCTATGTACTATATATGTAGACAACAGTGTATGACAATAAAAAATTATGCATTTATATTAATTCAGTAAAGCCATGTGTTCTCTTTTTTTAACAAATTGAAAAAGAAAGGTTGCAATGTAGGAAAACATTTTTCAAACACTAGGAACCCATTGTAGAAAGTTTCCAGACGAACTGTGTTTAGTGTAACACTATTCGGCAGCACAGAGTGCCGATAACAGAAATGTGGAGGAAACGAAGTTAAACATTTAACGTTATTGGGATTCCGTGCACAGTCAGTGAAGTTTAAGGTTCGACGGGTGAGAATACATGATCAGTATGTCTACGGGAAAGAAAGGAAGTGTAATCTTTTCTGGATTCAGGGCGCTGGGGCTTTACTCTAATCATCTGGCGCACGTGCTTCGCTTCCATAAGAAACACAGAGAGTTCTATGTGATCACTGCAGTCGGACAGTGTTTCCACACGTATAATGTAAGTGCGAATTCCTTAATGGTATTCAGTCAAAACAATCTCTTTATAAAATATTACATGCTAAGTTCTTAGTGTCTGACCTGTTTTGAACATGTTCAGTGGTAATACCATGCCATTATTTGAAGTACTTATTTAAAAACCATGGTAACGTAACTTAAAGGTGCTAAAGAGGATGTTTTGTTTTATACATTTTTGCAATATTACTTGAAACTGTCTTTACTAACTGATAAAAGACTATTTATTAGGTCCACTGAAAGGATTAATATTAATATACATCATCTGTGCACGAGGTAGAGCCTTAAAAACAACAGCCAATCGTTTGTGTGATCATCGCTTAAACGATTGGCCCTCTGGCTTGTCAGTCACTGCCATTGTGCGAGACGTGCGCGGCTGCGCACTCCAGTAACTTTCCACACTACAGGCGCCGCACGCAATGTTTTTGTCAGGAGACAGGAGTAACAACTGCAGATTATGAGTTACCTGCGGTGAGTCCGACATAATGAATCCACCAACACGACACAGCGAATGCCGGTGGTAAACACTCGTGTTCCAATACTCGTGCTGGAGTTTTGGGAGGCGTTCCCTCGAAATGAGCTGTGAAGGAGGGGGGTTGTTCTTACGCATGCGCTCATTTCAAAAACTCACTAACAGTCTTTGGTTTCTCAGTCAACGAAAAGATCCTCTTTAGCACCTTTAACAAAAGTGATGTAGCCTACCATGCGTGTCATGGTATTCTTGAACGTACCTTAGAATACAATGTAAATACCTTGGTGCATGAATTTCTGTTTTCTGGTTCATATCAAAACGCGAATGGTCTGTATGGAGATTTACGTATCATGATATGTCCACCATTGTATATGTCCAAAATACAAAATTAGTACCATGTCCAAAAACAAGGTAATACCATCCCAGACAGCAACATAGTGTGGCCCAGATCCGGCCCACATCTGGTACATGTAGATTACAAGTAGGGCTGGGCGATGTATCGAATGCTTTTGTCACGCGCATTTCTTCAGTAAAGCCGGTTCCCTGATTGCCGCTAAATCGCCATCACCTGCTTTCAAATGAAGCGGCATTTAATAGACAGAACCGTAGTTCACTGATAAGACACGCAATATCGCGTTCAATATCGACGGCGATACATATCAATATTGAACGCGATATTGCGTGTCTTATCAGTGAACTACGGCTCTGTCTATTAAATGCCGCTTCATTTGAAAGCAGGTGATGGCGATTTAGCGGCAATCAGGGAACCGGCTTTACTGAAGAAATGCGCGTGACAAAAGCATTCGATACATCGCCCAGCCCTAATTACAAGCAGACCAGATGTGGGCCGGATCTGGCCTGACACTATGTTGCTGTCAGGGATGGTACCATGGAAAACTACAAACAAGCGTTTCAACTTTTGTACCATATTAATGCCATGTGATACCATCACTGTACCACCAAAGTTACATCTAATACCATGTAACTGTTTTTTTTTTAATCTTTTTTATTGCAAGTTTGAAAAAGAACAACTTAATCAATATAACAATGGATGACATCAAACATAAATAATAAGGAAGACAAATGTATAAAGTAGTGAAAGGAAAGCAATCAAAATAAATAAAAAATAAAAAAAATACAGAGGTAATGAAGCAATTTACGTAACATTCATCAGATCATTATAAAGATTCAGAAATTTGACACTTTTTTTGTTGTTAATCTTTTTTAGTGTTATAATTAAATAGTTAAGGTCACAGAGATAGTGGTTTAATTTGGGCAGTGTTGAGGAAAATTTACATTTATGAATGTAATATTTTGCCAACAAAAAAACTAAATTTCCAATATATTCTATATTTTGTTTACAATGTGAAAAATAACAGAATATATCACACATAGTTAAATCAATAACCAAATTAGATTTCAAAGACAAAAAATTTGACAGATCGGACCAAAATTCTTTAACATGGGGGCATTTGAAGAAAAGATGATCAATTGACTCAATACTAGACTTACAAAAATTACAATTCATACTAGTGTTACTAAATTTAGAAATAATTTAATTAGTAGGGTATATATTGTGCAAAACTTTTAAATGTGGTTCTTTAACTTTATTGGGGACACAAAATTTATAGGGTAAGAGCCATGCTTTTTTCCAATTAATCTTATCTATTAAAGAATTCCAGAAAAATGTTCCTCTTCCCCTGAAATACATTTCTTATCATTTTGTTACTACATTTTGGGTCATAAATAACCAAAAATTTCTGTTCACTCTTTACAATCTCTTTAAATGATAAGTGACATCTCATTAAATGAACAAGACCATTAGGTATAACTTTACCATTGTAAAAAATTCTTTATGGACAACCGGAAAATTGTGTTTAGACATGAAATCATAATAGGAATAAACATTCCCATGTGGATCTAGCATATCATAAAGATCCACAGTTTCACTTTGTGGGGAGAAATTGTGAACAAAACAAAGTTTCCATGCCAACAGAGCCTGTTCATGGAATTTAGAGAGTTTTATACGGAGTTTAGAAGCGGAGAAGTTACAAGTTAACAAAAATTTAAGCCCTCCCACTTTTTTATAGATATTGTGTGGAATAAAGTACCAAATAGTATCCGGTGAATTGACGCAGTTCTTTACCCAGTTTACTTTGAAGTATTACGTCAAAAAATGTAAAATGTCAAAACATCTATCAGATTTCTTACCACATATAACATGTTTTTTTTTTTTTTCAAAAAAAATTGTAACAGTAAACTATTGATTTGTTTACAAGAATTATCATGGACAAATAATTAGAAAGATGGGTATATAAAGTGTGACAGTCCTTCAGCTTTTATTAAAAGAACTCTGCCAAGAAAGGATAAATCTCTTTGAAGCCAATTGTCAAATATTAGTTTAGCTTTTTTTAATTTTAGGAAGGAAATTCATTTCTTGCCTAAGTGAAATTTTCTTGACGATATAAATACCGAGATATTTCACATTATCTTTAATAGGTATATCATTTGCAGAAGTTTCAAGGCTATAATATAGACAAAGAATTTCACATTTGGGAATATTCAATTTTAGACCAGAAGCCTGTGTAAAGGAATCTGTAGTTTCAAGAACCCCAGCAGCCTGATTTGTGTTTTTTTAAAAACAGGGTTGTATCGTCCGCAATAGACTTGTGCCGATATTCGGTAATGCGATAAATCGCGATAATGAATATGCACAATATTGTAATCGTCGACACTTCACAATACCGTAAAAATAATAATTTATTACCAATTATTAATTTTTTATAAGACAATTAAGAATACTTTACCCATCAATCGTATAAAATGCACAACACCGCTGTATTCTGCATCAAAAGAACACGCGCTCAGACGTAAACAATCCCAACGTGCACGAGAAGCACATGGCGGAACCAGTGAAGGAGACGAGCTGAATGAAAGTGCGCTTTCACTCTCTGACAGCAGAAGGCGCTGATGGAACAGCAGCGGTTACCACGGAAACCGTGCAAACAAAGTAACTGGGCTAGTGAAGTTTTTAAAATACTTCAAACAGCCATTCATTTTTTTGTAATCTCAGTGTTGTTCATCACAGCACCAAATACTGAATACTTAAAAAAGACTTAAAAGGCTATTTATTTCAAACCTAAACATTTTTATATTTTAATCTGGACTACAACATGCCCTAATGATTAGAAATTTTCTGATTATTTGTTATTGTTCAGTAAAACTTTGAAAACATACAGCTTCATTGGTTAACATGTTAATTCATTATCACTAAACTGACAATAAAAATACTTATAACGTATTAATTATTATGAATTAATGTTAATTTCTTAGTTACTGTTTAATAACATTACTAAAATCAAAATAACTTATTTAATGGACCTGAGCTAAAACTAACAAAGATCAGTTGTGTTTCTAAACTAACATTAACAAAAAATAACACTTTCTGTAACAAATGTAGCTATTGCTCAATCTTAGTTAATGCTTAAATAGTAAAGTGTTATCTGTTATTCTTTATAGCCTAATTCTTTTGCATTTTAATCTGTTTGAAAATTTTAGTCAGAGTTGTTTTTGTTTTATTACAAAAAGAGTTCTTAAACCTGTTAAACGATGACAAAAATGGTTTTGCAACTTATTTTAATATCGTGATAATACCGTATACCGTGATAAAAGCTTCATCAATTAATCGCAACATGAAAATTTGATACCGTCACATGCCTAGTCTGCAAGTTGCGAAATTCTAATCTCACGATCGAAAATTGACAACCCTTTAATGTCAGGATTATTTAGAATATTCAATTCCACAACTAACAGGAACAAAAAAGGGGAAATTCCACAACCTTGCCTAACTCCCCTGTTAATAGGAAATCTCGTAGATGTATCAAACTGTAAGAGAACTGAACTATTAATATCTTTATATATATCACTTTAACCATCTTTATAAATTTCTCTCCAAAGCCAAACAATTCTAGCCTAGAGAATATAAAATTATGCTTGATGGCATCGAATGCTTTGTTGTAGAAGTCTAGAAACAGTATGACTGCTTCTGATTTAATATGAGCGCCATAATCTAGAAGATCTAAAATTAACCTAATATTACAACTTATGTCTTTTAGGCATAAAACCTGTTTTGAGTTTCATTAATAATTTCACATAGACCAGATTTTAATCTTTTTGCAAAAACTAATGATAACATTTTATAATTTAAATTTAATAATGTTATTGGCCTCTAGGAAAGATTTTTACCTGGTTTGGTATCAGGGTAATAAGGCCTTGTTTCATTGAGGTGCATAATTCTTCATTAATAAAACATTCATTATACATTCTAAGTAATGGTCTCTTAATAATTTCCCAAAAGTGTTCATAAAGCTCAATAGTAAGGCCATCTGAGGGGCCATCTCCAGGGGATTTACCTTTCTTCATAGACTGCATTGCTTTGGTAAGTTCTTCTAAAGAAAGGTCATTTTCACAAACCGCTTTAAATTCACTTGAGATCACTGGAGTGTAAGTGATTTTTGGAGTGTTTGATTTTTTGTAAAAATGATCTTGCATAGTTTTCATTATAATTTGAGCAGTATAATTTGTTTAAAAAAAAAAGAATATACATATTTATTAAATTGACAGGGTTTTGTTTTTTTTTTTTTTTTTTTATTACCATCAATTTTCAGTGCTGTTAGACAATTCTTTTTAATATTTCTCTTGTCCAGAGCAAAAAATAACTAGTATTTTCTCTACCATTTCCAACTATTTAGCCCTAGATCTTATAAATGCACCCTTAGCTAATTCTAAGTAATGATCGTCTATGTCATTTCTCAGACTAGCCAATAAATTTTCCTCCTCTGTATTGAGTTTCTTTAGATAACTTGTCAAGCTCATTGAGAATCTCATGTCATCTTTTGGAATTTGCCACTTTAAGTTCTTTACCACGACGCATTGCCAATTGTCTGACTTTGAATTTAAAAAATTCATCTTTGAGTCTGACTCATTGATTTATCTTCCAAAACATAAGCAGTTTTTTTGACAGAATCCACAACTTTTTCATCTAGAAGTAGTTTATTATTGAATTTCCAATATCCACAAATTCTTTTACAACTGTCTGCCTTACCAATCAAAGAAATTGAAATTAATCTATGATCTGATGATGAATAACCGATTGAAGTATCTGAAACAAATTGAATTGCTTTAGTAGATAAGAACCAAAAATCAATTTGTGACTTGCGTGTCATATCATTATTTGTCTATACGTGGGTGGTTGCCATATAAGCCTGAAAAATTTTTTTTTTTTTAAAACTTCAAATATTAGGCATAAAAAATATTGAGTTGTGTTGTACTGACTCTTGAATTTCCAAAAATAGTTGTGGTTTTTTAGATTTTGTATTGGAAATTGGATTTATTCACCAATTTGTTGCATTTGTGCCTAAAATTGTCATATGGTGTGACATAAAAGTTATTCTATATAAAATGAAAATGAGATATACTCTCCCTATGTAACTAACTTCACCATAAACCTTTATCATTACTATCTTCAAATTTAATTTTTTTTTTTTGGTGCAGATCCAATATATTTTGTATTATTTTTTAAACCACCATGCAAAGTAAGACATACCTCTTCAGCTTTTCCAGATATTTTAGATTAATTCTGACAAACTCTGTTATAAATCTAACAAAATGCCTGTGACTCTTGCTTATACTATTTCTCTTTTGCTCCATTGACTTTTTTATGATTTATAACAAAAAAAGTAATTTTATTGTCACAATTCTGATTGTCACACCAAATGATATAGTGTCACACTATATGACGAACTGAAAAAAAAGTGTATTTTATATGCATTCATCATTCAATTAATTAAATTTACATTAATAGGACTAAAAATCATGAAACTTACTATCATCATTTTAAAACTTTTAAGATTTTATTTATGAAATATGAGTAAATCAAACTCCATCTCATGTCAAGAAACTTCAACATGAACATTTTAAAATTAGAGGACAGTGTTATAATTGTTAAACAGTAAAAAATATCAATTTACAATTAGCCGAATGTTTTAGATTGAAAATTCATAGACTATTATAGTATTAGTAAAAACGGATACCCATGGGATAATAACAGATTCACATGGGATCTTTAAACATCAGTGGAAGCTGAAAAGTTATAAAGAGAAGAAACAAAGTGGAAAACTCAAGGCATTCAGTGTGTACTCCCTTCCTCCTTCAAGAGATGAGAAAATGATAGAGATGTGGAGAGACACATAAAAGATACAGAAAAGAAAAAAGAATTGAATTGAATTCCCTGTATTTTTGTGTCCTCTCTTTACTTGACATTTCTGCCTGACACAAACAAAAAATTGCATCTTTTAATATGCAAAGTATGGCAAACATAGTGAAACATGTTTAAATTAAGTATACATTTCAAAAGCAACACATTAAAGGGTTAGTTCACCCAAAAATGAAAATAATGTCATTAATTACTCGCCCTCATGCCGTTCCACACCCGTAAGACCTTCATTCATCTTCAGAACACAAATTAAGATATTTTTGATGAAATCCAATGGCTCAGTGAGGCCAGCAAAGTCACCAAACCTCTCAAGATCCATAAAGGTACTCAAAACATATTTAAAACAGTTTATGTGACTACAGTGGATCAACCTTAATGTTATGAAGCGACGAGAATACTTTTTATGTGACAAAAATAACAAAATAAAGACTTTTCAACAGTATCTAATGATTCAAAACACTGCTTCATAAAGCTTCAAATCTTGTTTCGAATTAGTGATTCAGTTTGCATATCAAACTGCTAAACTGTTGAAATCACATGACTTTGGCACTCCAAACCACTGATTCGATTCGTAAAGCTCCGAAGCAGTGTTTTGAAATGGGCCATCACTAGATATTGTTGTAAAAATGTCATTATTTTGTTTTTTTGTCACACAAAAAGTATTCTTGTCACTTCATAACATTAAGGTTGAACCGCTGTAGTCACGTGACTGTTTTAAATATGTTTTGAGTACCTTTCTGGATCTTGAGAGATTTGGTGACATTTCTGGCTATGTAGGCCTCACTGAGCCATCGGATTTCATCAAAAATATCTTCATTTGTGTTCTGAAGATGAATAAAGGTCTTACGGGTGTGGAACGACATGAGGGTGAGTAATTAATGACATTATTTTCATTTTTGGGTGAACTAACCCTTTAATTGGATGGGTAATTTAATGTTCACCATTAATTTATTACAATATGTTTTGATTATTTATTTATCATCAAAAAAAGGGGTATGTCATATTGTGTGACAAATTTATCATATGGTGTGACCTGGAAAAAACGGTCACACCATATGACGTTTTGCTCAGTTAAGATAATCTCTCGGTTAACTAAAAACAGCTAGCTTATACTTGGCACGTAAATTGCCACATGACAGCAATGATTTTTAAGAATAAATGAGTAAAATTTGTAAAAAGTGTTTTATTTTTATGCAAATAATGTCACACCATAAGACACAAAACTTTGACCACTAGTGAGCTAATCAGATACAGAGCTTTTTAAGTAAAAATAAAAAAGTCAGAACTCGCCTCATGACCTTCCAAACCACTTTAGAGATGACAATGCAACATCCTGGTTGAGTGTGGACCTCTGTTCATAATGCTGTCCAAATTATTGCCCGTTCAAAATATAGATTTTAATGTCACACCATATGATGCCCGTTTTACGGACAAAATGTATTTGGCCAGAACTTTCTTACAAATCATGCACAGACATCAACACTTTCTGTGTTCATTAAAAATGCCTAATTCTGTTATTTAAACTGTAAATCTATCAATTGTTTATACTTTGCTGAGATATATTGTCATATTAGTAAAGTCACACATAGCCCAGACAGTCACACCATATGACAATTTTGACAAGTATTGGTCTTCATACACCAACTAAAGCTATGGTACGCTGTAGTAATATCTTGTTAGAGGAACAACATAAGGATATACATTTTTAAAAAATACCCATTTTCTTTAGTAAATGACATTATGGACAGGTAGAACTGTACGTCATGTCATCCACCCACGTATATTCTTTATCGTGTGGATGTAAAAAATGTCAGACATCAGTAACTTAAATAGTAAATTATCACACAACCGATCAAAAACTTTAGATGTACTGTTCTTTGGAGGGATTCTATCTATGGAATCATTGTGAGCTTCATTGAAGTCACCTCCAATCAGCAGATAAGCATCTGTGTATTTTCTTTTTAAATCTAGTAATAACTGGCTGTTTTTTTTTAAACATACATACATTTAAAGAGCTATTTTTCTTCCATGACAGAAAAATACAGAATAGCCCCACTGCAATTTCCAAAACTTTAGGTCACTCTCACAAGAATGAGTTTCCTGGAAAAAAATAAATAATTTGAGCTTCTCTGTGTTTAATAAAAAGAAAAAGTGCTTTCCTTTTATCTATATTCCTTAAACCTCTGACATTAAGAGAAATAAAGTCTAATTTCCAAAAATTATGAACTGTCATCCAAAAGATAAAGAAAACAAAGACAAAAACAGACAAAGAACAACAACGAACATAACCTTGTAAATTAGTTTAAGCTATTTGTTACTATGAAAACAAATAGACCCATCAGGATCTCACATGCAACAAGAAATCAACCAATATTGCAAGTCCACATTGTAAGTTTTTAGGGACAATGAAATTGTCTGTGTGTCCATTGTTCTCTCAATGTTAACTAAATGTCAATATTCACTTTTTTACCTTTGATGTAAGTGAAAGCACCGATGAAAGACACTCTTTTGCTGCCTTCTCTGGCTTTTTGAATCAACGGCCATGCCTTGGCCCATGCTGCTCTTTCCTCAGGTGACGGGTCTTCTTTTAGACGAAGATGAGCTTCCTCTAGGAATTTCAAAACTCTTGCATCCCTCCATACAATATCCCTAAATTGACGCATGCTGAATTGAATAATTATACCTCACGCTGAGTTGCCGTCTTTCCTCTTTCCAATTCTGTGCACAGAA
Source organism: Chanodichthys erythropterus (assembly GCF_024489055.1). NCBI lineage: Eukaryota > Metazoa > Chordata > Actinopteri > Cypriniformes > Xenocyprididae > Chanodichthys > Chanodichthys erythropterus. Next base: position 4,879,875 of record NC_090233.1, on the reverse strand, counting down.
TCCACCACCTCTGGTAATTTTCCAGCAATTTTCGGGGAAATCTTGCCAAGAACATTGATCACCAGATCGCAAATGTTTTCTTGATGATCTTCCTCCTTCATCCCGTGCAGTCTCAGTCCCCATCTTCGTCGATAACTGTTGGCCTCCAGCAGCTGAAGTTTGAGTTGTTTGTTCTCTTCTCTCAAGTCTAAAGTCTTCTTTTCCAGCGCGGAGATCCTCTCGTTATGGTTGGTGGCATCTTTAAGAAGTTTTTCCACCGATTCATTCAAAAAGGTCATGGCATGATCAGTGTTTCTCACTGTTGTCTCCATGGATGTAACCTTTTCAAAAATGACTTCACATTTTGCGGAAAGAGGCTGAATGGCAACCATAACCTTGTTGAGGTCACAGTCAGGAAATGTTATCTTTCCTGTTTTTGGCGCTGGACTTTTTGCTGGTGTGCATGGCAGTGGAGTTGCCAAGGATTTCTCTGGATTGACTGTGTCAACTGAATCAGAAGTTAAATCTGTCAGCATTGTATCATCAGGATACTGGGCGATATTTTCGCATATTTTCATTTTTCTCCATGTTCGCCTCGGAGTGATGTTTCGCCTTGCTTTTGCCCATATGATCGCGTTTTCAAACAAAGTTAAAATTAGTCACTATAAAGTCGTTGACATAAAAAGCTAGGAATAAAACAATTTTTCTCACTTATTGCATGTTCATACTTGATGATGTCTGAGGATTAAGATCGCAGCACGTCTGCTCGGAACAGCGCCATCTTGTCCTCCATGTGACTATCGTGTACTACAGTACTTTTTGCAAAAATGACGTCACTTTCTGGTAGCACAGTACCAGTAGTTTAGGCACTAATCAAACCGGTTTAGATATGCATGTTTTTGTTTTGTCTCAAAGTGAGTGATTAATTTTGTGCATACTTTGGCATCACATTATTTTACATTGTCTTAGTTACACCATGTTACATGTATTTGTGTTGTTTATATACATGTTGTCCAATATCAGTATTACTCAGTATTTATTTGCATAGCCATAGTTTTTTTAGATAGATTAATTAGCCAAAAATGGTGTTATAATTAAAATATTATGTTGTGTAATAATAATTGTAATAATAGTGTAATAACTTGTGATGAATGCAGAAATAATAAGTAATATAATATTGCTTTTTATTTATGGTAGGGTTGGGCGATAACTACAATATAATTTAAGTAACATTCTCTTTATTAACAATCTGGTTTAAAAAAAAGTTCCATTCCAAGTGCACCACACATGAATTGATCAACATGGTGTAATGTAAAACAGTTTCTTAAATATCTTTGCAGAAAATATGCCTGAAATATGAAGGCAAATGTTGTACAAACTTATCTTAAACACATCCTATATACTCAAAATAATATAAAATAAGAAAATGCTAAATATTTCTTAGCCAAAAAGTAATAGCAATAAATAACACCAGTAATAGGCTATTATTAACAGCAAATGCTTTGTAAAAACAGAAAACAGCAGGTTTCAGTCCGTCACCATTATGCAAGCATGAAATATCAAACATACAGTTGTAGTCCTTTACAGGTTTTTGCATTCCATTGCGCTATTTGTCCTATTGTTTTTATGTTTGGAGGACATGTTTAGGTGTTGCACTTGGGTCTTACGTCTTTTGCAGCATCTCACCAATGAAACGGCATTCTATGCCGTGTTCCAAATTATTATGCAAGTGACATATCAGTAATATTTCAGTACAATAAACATTCAGATTTTATTTTTTTTTTAAGAAAATTTTGGTTTGTTTGTTTCTTTATCCATGTCTTTTTAGATAACTGGTATAAATCTCAGACAAAATAATTTGCCAGGTCAATGGAAACCCTACTTAGAGGTTGTTCCACATTATTATGTTCTCATGCAATATGGGGAGGAAGAAAGATCTTTCTGAAGATGAAAAGCATGAAATGGTGCAATGTTGTGCAAAAGGCATGAAAAAAGCTAATATTGTGTGAAACTGAATGGAGATTATCAAATTATCATAAGATTTGTGAGTGATTTAGAGCACAGCAGAACTCGGTCAGATAAAGGCTTATTAAGGAAAGTCCCTGTCAAAAAAATAATTGCATTAAAAGGACCGCTATAAAAAAGCCAGTGTTGAGCAGCAAACAGGTATTTGAAGCTGCTGGTGCCTCTGGAGTCTCAAGAAGCTCTTCATAGCAGTTGTGCATAAAGATGCATTTTAGCCACCCCTAACCAAACCTCACAAAGAGAAACATTTACAGTGGGTGTAGAAATACATACTCAGACTCAGATTTTTAAATAGTTTTTTTTACTGACTAATGCCGTACTACAATGGATGGTCTAAATGGATGGATTTCTGGATGGTTGGTAAATGGCCACCATGTTCCAACAAGACTGCGACGTCGGCAAGGAGCTGGTGGGTGATGATTTGTGCTGGATTATTGGGAAGTGAGATGGAGGGTATTTAAATGACTTTTGCAAAATGTGGAGTTGATAACTGGCCATTTTCAGCTATGGTATAAAAAGAAGGGTGGTGCCTTCTGAAATGCAATGCACTATCCCATTCTGCAAAAAAAAACACCACAGCAATAAAACTGTTTGAAAATGTATTTCTACACCCACTGTAAATGTTTCTGTTTGTGAGGTTTGGTTAGTGGTGGCTGAAATGCATCTTTACGCATAACTGCCAGCCTGCATGGAGAGGTTCTTGAGACTCCAGAGACACCAGCAGCTTCAAATACCTGTTTGCTGCTCAACATTTGTTTTATTATAGCTGCCCTTAATACAATTAATTTTTTTGACAGGAACTTTCCTTAATAAGCCTTTATCTGACCGAGTTCTGCTGTGCTGTAAACCACTAACAAATCTTGTTAATTTGATAATCTCCATTCAGTTTTCACACAACATTAGTTGTTTTCATGCCTTTTGCACAACATTGCACCATTTCATGCTTTTCATCTTCAGAAAGATCTTTCTTCCTCTCCATATTGCATCAGAACTGTGACTTGCTTAATAATGTGGAACAACCTCTAAGTAGGGTTTCCATTTACCTAAGTAGACCTGGCAAATTATTTTGTCTGAGATTGATAGCAATTATCTAAAAAGACATGGATAAATAAACAAACATTTTCTTAGAAAAACTAAAATCTGAATGTTTATTGTACTGAAATCTTACTCATATGTCACTTGCATAATAATTTGGAATGCAGTGTAAAAACACAGCGGTCAAGTTAAGGTGAGACACCCCAGGTGAATAGGGTAAAAAATAACTAATAGATATCAACATACTTCCCCAGCTGGTTGATTACATAAAAAATTGCAAACATATTTTATAAGTTTTCTAAAATGTTATGTTTAAATATGCAAATGAGGTGTTATCTTATTAAATGTACTAATTAGCATACATTTCTTGAACAAAAATCTGAATAATAGATAATGTCAGGTTCAAAATTTTCATTAAATTATTTGGACATATTAAATTAAAAGATTTTTACAGAGGGAATTTTGGATATCTCTTTTTATTGCTCCATAAATCAGAAAATACTATCAACAGCCAGAAAAAAAATCATTTTCACCATTTTTTTTTTTTTTTTTTTTTTAATTAATAAAATTTTGTATAAAATCAGGCAAATTATATATCAGCAAATTCCTCTGTAAAAACCTTCAGAATATAGATAGGAATCAAACTGTAAAGATTGGTGTATGTAAGTTCTGCTGAAGTGGAGATTTCTGACTCAGAGCAGGAGAAAAAACTAATTTTGAGAAAATGGCCTTTAAAGATATTTACTGTAATTGAAATCTATAGGCGCAAATTAGATAAAGTGCTATAAAATATACACTTAAAAGTGTATTTTGGATGTTTTCTTTCCACCAGTCTGAAAAAACACTTTATGAAAAGCGAAAAGCCAAAAAGTGCAAAATCTCAAAATTGACAGGTGCCTGAAAAAAAAAGTGTTTTTGCCTGTAGTGTCCCCCCTTAAAATAGCATTTAATAACTTTGCTTTTTTTTTTTCATTTCACTGCCTGAGTCTCATTATAACGAATTTCTGAATGAACAGCCACTTAAGAATAGTGATAGTTCTACGTTCATAGAGCGTCACATGAGAGTGGTTAATCGGGCGTGCCGACACCATCATGAGGTCGGATCATTTTCTTCTCCTAATACGATTTTTCATTGCTGTTTTGTCAACATGTCTAATTGTAACGCTTGCTAACATTTTTATTAAAATTCAGAAAAATTGCCCAGCCATAATTTATGGTCATGCTTTCAGTGCAATATAAAATGATCTCGTCTTTTTTCTGGCAGGTAAAGAAACTTGGAATCGTTGCTGTCAGTAAGTAGGATTCAGTACATTTATTTCTTGATTACAGCACATTTTCTGCACATGCATGATCAATTATAGTTTCCCATATGCATTTGATCGAAACAGTTGTAATAACCACCTATACAGGTAATGCTCTCCCAGAAGACATTTCATCCCTGGCGGCAGACCGTATGCTTGTCTATGCTGCATATGGAAAACTTGTCGTGGCTTTTGCAAAAAACAAAGAGGTAAAGAAAAAAGGTTCACAGTTACTGTGCTCTTAAAGGTGAAGTATGTAAGATTATAAGTAGTGGATTAATGGAGAATTAATGGATTTATCTCCCACAAAAGTGTAAACATTGAGCCTCCCAGGCACCATCAAAACATTTAGAGTCGTCTGCTCGGATCTCTTTCCTGCTCGTCCTAAAGGGAGAGTTTGGGGCATTGCTATTGTAGTAGGCGGAGCCAGAGAGTGTTTAACCAATGTGGGACTATGACTGAAGCAGTACATGGGAAAAGACATTAAGCTTCAGTTACAAAAGTGCAAGCCAAAGTTCACTGCATTTAGATATTCAAAAATGACACAGTTCATGAACGCATCAAAGAACGTTTCAATAATTCCATACAGCATCATCATACAGAGAAAGACAAATCTATCCGTTTAATATTTACTTTGACGTGTCCAATGTAAAATGTGCCCGATGCAGATACGTTGGGTGGTTTATCATAATCGAGACGTTCACATGCGCTCTAGAGAGAGTATTAGCCTACACGTTTGCTTACTCATGACACATAGCAACACAGCTAAAAGTTTTCCTAATATTTTTATTCTTTTATTAAAACTTTTACCTGTTGAGACATGCCTTCACAACCCGTAAGAGCTGTTTGTGATATGAGTTGGATAGGCGCGACTCACGAAAGGGCAACTTTTTTGTAATTCTGCTAGGTGCCAGAAACTACATACTTCACCTTTAAAGATGCATAACACTAAAGATACTTTGAAACAAGAATTAGTCAGAGGTAATATGTTTTGCTGTCTCTTCCATCCAGGTTGTTCACACATACACAGGCCATCAAGCTGATGTGCACTTAATGTTGCCTTTTGGAGATCATCTAATTTCTGTTGACAAGGACAATGTTGTCATTATTTGGGATGTCGAGTCTGAAGGTAGGTTTGTTATTTTTGCTAGGTTTACATTACTTTCGGCAGAATCAAGGGTATCTTCACAATGTATGTAATATGTTCTGTCAATCTCACTGCAGACACATACCTGCAGATTTCATATGACAAAGCATCATTTGAGGTCTCTGCTTTGATGCACCCGAGCACCTACCTGAACAAAATCCTGTTTGGAAGCAGTCAAGGGAGTCTTCAGTTATGGAACATCAAATCAAAGTATGCACTTCTAATGAATTCTGAATGCAGTTGGTGATATTAGTCTTATGCCTCTCCACAAACTTTCTAAAGATAAAAAGGAGAAATTGTGTCACAATGCGAATATTTTTTTTAATTTTGTTTGTAGTTCTCATTATTCTTAACAATGATTTTCATTAATACCTACGTTAACAAGAATAGTACTATCTGGAGTCAGTGATTTAAAATAAATAAATACATAAAATAAAATCAGCATAAGCTATGATGTAAAATACCTTTATAATTATTAAGAAATTAATTGTAAAAACATAAATAATTAGGGGTGTAACGGTACACAAACATGGCGGTTCGGTTAGGTACATGCCTCACTATGAAGTCATGATTCGGTACAGCAGGGGGAGAAAATTAACATAAAATTCCTTCTTTTTTTCCTCTTTTTTTATTAAACAGTAGACGTTGTATCTCTCATTAAATAAATTCAGTTATAATCAACATTTTCTTAAAAGTCCCCCTGTAGTCAATTATTTTATCCCTTAAAACTCATCTTTGATCATCAAAATGACATTTAAACATTTTTTTCCTGTGAAAATTTTTTCTTCATGCCTTAAAATAGATTAAATGTAACTTTACACCCTTGCCTCATTTAATATACATGGATCTATGAATATGCAAATTAGCCCCACCTCCACTCAAGCCAGCTCAGAGTCTAGTGTTGCTGTAGTGATGAGCATATTTAAGAAAAAAGTTTGCTTCGCATCGTATATTCAGTTTCACAGCTGTGTAACTGAACTGCTCACATATTTTTTGATGCGTAAATTGTGTTCTATATTATGAATTGGTAAAACGCCTTTGCAAAACGGTCTAAATCTACATGCATTCGTTTGGATTGATCTCTCACTGCGATTTCTCAGTAAAACTGACAGTATCGAGAGAACAACCAGCGCTGTTTTTCAGTCGTTTTCCTCTGTGAACGTGCTAAATGGATGTCTGACAATTTAGTTGCTTTTTGGAGTTTTGAGATTTAAAGGTGCCCTAGAACCCTTTTTCACAAGATGTAATATAAGTCTAAGTTGTCCCCTGAATGTGTCTGTGAAGTTTCAGTTCAAAATATCCCATAGATTTTTTATTTTTCAATTTTTTAATTGCCTATTTTGGGGCATAATTAAAAATGCGCCGATTCAGTGCATGCCCCCTTTAAATGCTCGCGCTCCCCGCCCCCAAGCTCGCAAGTTCACACAGCTAATATAACCCTCAAAATGGATCTTTACAAAGTGTTCGTCATGCAGCATATCAGATCATGTAAGTATAGTATTTATTTGGATGTTTACATTTGATACTGAATGAGTTTGATAGTATGATTTGTGGCTAACGGGGCTAAAGCTAACTTTACACACTGTTGGAGAGATTTATAAAGAATGAAGTTGTTTATGAATTATACAGACTGCAAGTGTTTAATAATGAAAATAACGACATGGTTCTTGTCTCCGTGAATACAGTAAGAAACAATAATAACTCTAACCACATTTAACAGTACATTAGCAACATGCTATCGAAACATTTAGAAAGACAATTTACAAATATCACTAAAAATATCATGGATCATGTCAGTTATTATTGCTCCATCTGCCATTTTGTCCTGTATAAAGTCTGTTGATTCGGCTGTGCTGCTTCAGATGTTAATATTGGCTTGTCTAATGCTTTGAACATGGGCTGGCATATGCAAAAGTTGGGGGCGTACATATTAATGATCCCGACTGTTGCGTCACAGTCAGTGTTATGTTGAGATTCCCCTGTTCTTCAGAGGTCTTTTAAACAAATGAGATTTATATACGAAGGAGGAAACAATGGTGTATGAGACTCACTGTATGTCGTTTCCATGTACAGAACTCTAATTATTTAACTATGCTGAGGTAAATTCAATTTTCAATTCTAGGACACCTTTAAAAACTTTTAAAACGTCTAGAGATAGAGCAGCGCTCCTTCTGCGGTACCGTTGCTCTCACTGATGGTGCGAAAGGTGCCTAATAGTTAGGCTATAAGGCTTATTAAAATTTTTTGTTAAATAAAAAACCCTTTGTGCATCTCTGTCCATGCAATAAATGCACATCCTTGAATGAGCGTGGATTTCTAGCAGATTTACTTGAACTTCTCAGTTAATATGGTTGACCCATTCCAAAAGGCGGCCAAAATCAGAATTTAAAATGGACTGAATAGCTCTCTCAGAATTTGACGTGTGATGCCACATACATATGCACATGAATCACAGTCACACGCACAGGGTCAGAGCAATATTGTTTTAGTTATGTTTTATAGTATTAAAATATTTCGAAGGAAAAAAAGCATGAACTTTATTGGCTTTACTTCAAGTCAGCTGTCACTTTACTTTGGCACGAGGCCCTATGCTCTCACCCACTTGGCACAGCCCTTGCGGCGGTTCTGTCGGACACATAAACGTAATTAATATGTTTAGCCTTTTGCTTGACTACGTTATCAAACAGCTAATAATGTTTTGCTAATGTTACACAAACTATGGGTGTGTCTCAATCAGTTCCCTAGCTCCCGAGCTCCTGAATCAGTATATCGTGTACACGAATTCGGGCACTGGTAAGGACAGTAAACGATGCTGGTTCACTACACATTGGGACACTTATGACTCTATTTCCGGCGACGTGACAACGTCCTCATTGTACAACATTACTATTGGTATTTATGAACGATAACAGAGCTGATATTTTCTGACATTACTTGTAATGTTATTTAAACTACATTATGATTAATTATTTGCTTGTTACTTATACGTGCAACATTTCAGCTGTGAATAAATAAGTGTTAGCTAGATTGTTCATTACCTGTCTAGCGATGTATGTTTATGCTGAAATATAATAAAATAACGGTTTGTATTTTTAAAAACATCTATCGCGTATCGTTATGTGTAGTGAGTTGGCTCACGTGATTCAAGTTTCGCGCTTCAGAACTTCCATTAAGGGAGCATAGTGAGCATCGATGCTCCCTGGTTTTCATGGTGCATTGTGGGACTTTTCAGGGAGCAAACGTTTCAGTGCCCTGGAAGGATTCTGCGAATGAGACAGCCCTTAAAATGGCCGACTCTCTGGTCAGTGCCCTGACTACTGAACTAGGGAGCTGATTGAGACACAGTATTTTCCCGTTCTTCATCTCAGAGTCAGACAGCTGCCTTCCAACAATCATATCCTTACAAACGCTTTGAACAACTCATATTTTTTCATATGAACAGAAAACATACTGGGATAACTTGGCTTCTCTCGAGACTCTCCTGCTTAAGAGCGCTCATGGTTAATGATATGCTAAAGCCCACTGACACGTTGTCTTGATTGGTTACAAGGTAGTCTGTGATGTCACAGACACTAGCGATTTCAAACCGCGGGGTTGAGACTGCAGGGCTCCAGACAAAAAAATCCATTAAGGAGACATTGGCTCCTATAGGGGGAAAAAACAGGTGCCAAATAATTTTTTTAAGAGCCACAAACAATGAACTTAAAATTTTAAAATCACTCACTTTTAGTCATCCTCTTGTTTATATATCTCCCGTTTACATTTTCAGCTTTTCATCTTGTGACTTTTCTGGGCAATGAATGTCACCATTTTTACTTAATACTATTATAGTTTTTGTTAATATTTTGAATCAGATTAGATTTTTATATTTTCTGCTTTCATATTTTAAGTTTTAATTTTTTTTAGTTTTTAGTTTTATTTTTTGTTGTTTTTTAACATGTTTAGTTTGTATAGATTTTCATTTTAGTATTAACATTTATTTCAAGCAATAAAAAATGTTTTTAATGGTTTTAGATGACTATAATTACCCTGATGCTAGTAAAATCTTTATATTGACTGTCAAACAATGTTCTTAGTCCTTCCTTCATGAAGCTACAAAAGTTTACTTTGAATCAAAGTAAATCAATTGCCCTGAAGACTTTTAACGACCTTAAATTTATCTGATGAGCATGAGCGAAGTGGAATAATGAAAGTGATCAGCATGTTTGATATTCAAACGGTAAGCACACGCTGCATTGTGTGTGTATCTGCAGTCTGTTTCCCCTTTTGAATGACAAATATAGACAAATTTATATGAAGAAATAGGTAGTTGACTCCTTTACGCAGGAGCAGAATGGTGTGTTCAAATGCAGCTGTTTTGCTCTGATGCAGGCGACGCGAGGCAACAACACAGTCAGCTTTCATCAGCTCTGGTTCTTTGGTGTCTGTTTGGTGTGTGAAATTTTTCACTACCTGTTCATATTTCGGAGCTCCAACTCAATGAAACATTCACACGCAGCATCTCATTTATTTATGTCAACACAGCAAATGATGTGATAGGCTACTGGTCACGGAACACACAAATAACATGCAAATTTTACAGTCATAACGTGTGAATTTGTATGTTCATTAATAAATATCACTCGCAAATGAATATATTTAGTCGCAAATGCGACCGTTTTAGGCGCAGTCTGGAGACCTGGACTATATTTTTTTCACTGTGGTTTTAAACAGAAAATACTCAGCAATGGTGCTGACTTATGAATTTGCACATGGTTTGTCTTAAAGCACATTAAAAACACCACATAGACATATAAACAACATTAAAATCTTGATTTTCACCACAGGGGGTCTTTAAGGATTTAAAAAAATCTGTCTCAACTAATGCTGTAAACTATATACAGGGAGCCCTTTCTTTCACATTACTATAATATTACAGGTTACAATTAACAATATATGCAAATAACGTGCATATTAGGGGTGGTTAATCTGTCTGATTTCCCAATTCGATTCGATTACGATTATTGAAGTCCCGATTCGATTACAGTCGATTTTCGATTATTAACGATTCTCGATTAGCGATTATTGATTTTCCATTTCACAACAGTAAACGAAAATACACTACAAAGTGATTGCAGTATTAAAAAAAAAAGTCAGCTACTGAATTACTTAACTCTTTCATTGAGTAACAACAACTCAAAGCACTTTCTGTGTCTTGTAGATATAACTTCAGAATTATTTGTATGTAGCTTATGTTCTGTAGAACACAGAAATGAATACATCACATTGTGTTGTGACTCATCAAGTTGAACTAAACAATAACAAATAAATGAAAGGCTTATTTCCTTTAGGAAGTAGATCAGAACCAACATACTGTAGAAATTGGACAATTTTCTTCTAGAAAGACAATGTGTTCAGGTGGAGGAAGACTGCAGGTTGCAGTCGAAACATGTCAAGGTAAAGAAAAAGTTTCGGTGGTTTAAATCGGCGCTTGTGACTTAAAGTCGAGTGCTTTTACTGTAATTTAGGCAGGCGCGCTCATAATAGAAGCGATTGAGAGCGCGGCTCATGGTTGCATAGCAACGACAGACGCCACTGGAGCGAAAGCGCATTGGAAAGGAGAATGCGGCGCGGACGCGATATGTGAATGCCCCTTAGAACGGCGACTTTTTCTTTGCATATCAGACAGGTAGCAACTAGAGAATAAGAATAAGAATAATTTAGCGGGCCGGATTATGTTTTATTTTTGAGATCAGTTGCGGGCCGGCAGTTTGAGACCACTGATCTAACGTCTTTGCTGCTTACTTGGCGGCCACGGCCAGTGCAGCTGGCATCCAACTTAAAGGTGCATTGCTGCCCCCTACAGTACTGGAGTGTGAAACAGATTAGTGGGGGAAAAAAACAGATGATGACTGCGTGCGTGGCGGTGGGTGGTGGGCCGGCCCGCCGGCCGTCCTGGAGTACCGGCCGTTCTGTGATTCTCCAGATCACACAGATGGCCAGTCCGCCCCTGGCTGGGTGGATCGGTTGGTTGCTCGTTCCTGGTTCTTCCATTTTACACACCTGCTCTGGCTGCCGTTACACGCGCTTGCTAACTGGAACTGGGCGCGTTCGTGACGTTCAACTCCCGGTATAACATTTTTTACAAAATAAAATAATGCAAAAAAATAAATAAATAAATAAAAAATCGATTTTTGAAAATTTAATAATCGATTCATACTCGTCCATAACATACTCGCGATTAATCAATAATCGATTTTTTTCACCACCCCTAGTGCATATATTTAGTGAAATGCTCCATTCTAGAGTTCATTTCTCTAGTGAACTAACATGCTGTGGACACTAAATGAAGAATTTGTCAGAAGTAAATACATACGTGAGAGATTATTCTCAAGCTGTTTTATTGATGTCTTTCAGTGATAGAAACACTGGTAATCTGGTTGAGAGATTTCAAGTAATCATATCTGTGCATAGATCATCTGTTCTTCTTCTTCTGCAATTTTTCCTGTTGTGGCGGTTGGCAAACAGCATTGCATTACCACCCACCCCTTTCTGGATTGGAGTGTGGATCGCCTGTGACTGACTGTATTCGTCGTCTGACTGTATGCCGTACCGTGACGGTTCGGGACGTACCGTTGTACGTTACACCCCTATTAATTAGATTTCCATTTCATATAAATGCTGTTTTATTTTACTTTAAAACAATCTTAAAAAAATATATTTTTTTTTATTATATTAAGCAACACAACCATTATGAACATTGGTAATAATAATAATAATAATAATAATAATAAAAAATTGAGCACCAAATCAGCATATTAGAATGACTCCTGAAGGATCATGTGACACTGAAGACTGGAGTAATGGCTGCTGAATATTCAAAGAATGCCTTTTAAAATATATTAAAATAAAAAAAAAAGTTATTTTAAATTGAAATAATATTTTATAGTATTACTTTTTTACTGTAATTTTGATCAAATAAGTGCATCCACGGTGAGCATAAGAGGCTTAAAACATTAAACAAAACCTTAACAAAAACATAAAAAAAAACCTTACAGATGTTTTAAGGGTATGTTAATTAAAGTTTTTTTTTTTTTTCAATATGATAGTATTGAGAATGTTAGAGGAGAGAGAAAATTTACTTAGTCATCATGAAAATTGTCATAATGTCATATTTTTTAATGCCTTTTATTAGATTAAAAATGACCAGGGCTGCGTTTCTCGAAACCATTGTGAGATAAGTTGATCGCAGCAACCATTGGTTCCAGTGTTTGTATGACCGACTTAGGTGTTCAATGTTTTTGAGAAACGCAGCCCAGGACAATTGTGACCCTGGACCACAGAGAGTGTTTTATACATCATCTGAAAGCTGAATAAATAAGCTTTCCATTGATGTATGGTTTGTTGATAGGCAATATTTGGCTGAGATACAACTATTTAAAAATCGTGAATCTGAGGGTGCAAAAAATTCAAAATATTGAGAATCACCTTTAAAGTTGTCCAAATGAAGTCCTTAGCAATGCATATCCACTCACAAAAAATAAATTTACGGTAGGAAATTTACAAAATATATTCATGGCACATGATCTTTACTTAATATCCTAATGAATTTTGGCATACAAGAAAAATCGATAATTTTGACCCATACAATGTATTATTGGCTATTCCTACAAATATACCTGTGCTTATGACTGATTTTGTGGTCCAGGGTCACATTTATTGACAGACTTTGTGAGAATCAACCTTTGTGTTAATTATGTAGTGTTACTTGTGATGTTGTTTGAAATAATAAAACAAATCTTCCTCTCTTAATCCAGCAAACTCCTGTTCACATTTCCTGGATGGGCATCTGCTGTAACTGTTCTTCAACAGGTTGGTCTTATTACTTTCATTATTATTATTTACATTTAAATCTACACATATTCATAATTGACTAATTCAAAAATAGCACTTAAAAAAAAAATAGCACAAACTGAATCCATGAACATGGTTGAGTTGAGTAACAAATAAATGCACTGCATATCTATAACCTTTGCACAAAACTATCAAAGATGCTAAAATCCTCTAAAAGCTGTTGCTTCCCATTTACACAGCTTTGCTGCTGAAAGTATTAAAGTTAAAACAAAGTCAGTTGGTGTACAATCCATCAACCATCCCTACTTTAATAGATCAATGACAGGGCTACAGACTGCATCTAAAACGCTCACATTTGCGACCAAAAATATGAATTTGCGTGTGATGTTTTTGCTGATATCGCCACTGGCATCAATATAAATATACATGTTATGATTTAAAAATTTGCATGTGATGTCTTTTTATCTACGTGTTCTGTGATGAGTAGCCTGTCACATCTTATGTTAACGTAATAAAAATGAGACAATGCATATCAAAAAGTTTCAGTGAAAAAAAAAGAAAAAAAAAACCTTGTTAAACTCACTTGTGTTTGAGTTTGAGAGCTGAAATACACATGGAGAAAGTGTGGATCAGCATTCTGTCGGAAAAGCATGTCAAAACGAAAAAATATGCGTGAACTTCACATTATTTGTAGTGCACCTGTCATCCAGTAATCACAATCAGCTTTGTTACTTTTAATATGTGTGACGGAACGGCTGCCTCTCCCTTATTGTCAGCGCCACCCCGTCCTTTAAATCGCCGCCCTTCACCAGGTTCCCGACTGGAGTGGGTGTGAGAGAGAGGAGGGGATGCTGAAACGACCAGGTCTGGCGGCGTGTGATGAGGCACACCTGAAGATGATGAAGCCCCATCACCACCGCTGTTAAAAGCTGAACGCGCCTCTCCTCGGGAGACCGGTCTCTTTCCCGTGCATGCACGCTGGTGTCCTCTGAGGTCCAGGAAGGGAGTGCGGAGGGACTCCTGCACCGCCACAGATGCGAGTCGCCAGACCCACGGTCTGGAACGGGAGAAGTATGCGTAACGCCGCCGACAGGTTAGGGTGCTGGGCCGCTTTTCCCCCTCAGTTGTCTTGGCTTAAAGAGGACGAGCCGCTGTGCCGAAGCCGCTGCCCCTCGCGCCTTGGACCGAAGACAGAGAGAAGTGCGTGCGGCCGCAGGACCCCGCCTCCTTACCTGGACCCATCCTATCCGTTCACTGCCCTTCCTTCACGTTTTCCCTGGCACGACGAGGACACCAGGTCCCCTGCTTATTTGGACACTTTATTTTCTGTTTTTGGGGGTTTCTGTTTATTTGTGTTGAATAAAAGCCTCTCCGAGGCATGACGCCACACCCACTGTGTCGGTCGTTTGCTCCTCCCGCCACAGATGTTCTGGATCCCTCCACACCCAATTCCCCCATCATCCCAATCGGCCAGCACCTAGAGGTCGAGGTAGGCCCTGTTGTTGCACATTCCAAATGTCAGGAGCCGCCCGTGGAGGTGGGGGTAATGTCAAGGAGTCGCAACCATCACAGACACCAATCAGTCCCATCATCACTAGATCCGCCCACTCGTTCATTCTCCCCGGAATACTGACTCGCCACACCAGCACCTCCTCATCGAGTCACCACATAACAGCCCTCACAACCTGCACTCCATTGTCTGGTTTTGTCTCTCTATACGAATGGACTACCTACCTGATTACTCACCTGCCATCCAGAATCCTGTCTTCCATCACCAGTCTTCTGTTGTCTACTCCTTACCCTTTGTGTGCCTGTGTGTCAATCTTTAGCCAAGTCATTCAATAGACTCTCTGGAACTGCTTTACTCACCATTGCTGCATTCAGTTCCGTTTGAGTATCACCTGTTGAATAAACTTTGCTTTTATATAACATACCTGTCTGCTGCCTTGTGTTCCGTGACAATGTTACATATTCATTATATTTTTACTTAAAGAGGTACTTCACCGCTGGCAAAACAGACTTTATGGTGTTTCTCTGAAGCGCAGATTTGTGACCGCAGTTGGCCCGACCCAACGGACCAACAAACATAATTCATAATGGGAAATATGTTATATAAAAAGCAACAGTATCTGATTCTGTGAGTGAGCACATTAGTTTACGCTGTTGAAAACCAAAAAGCGCCTCTTCATCTTAAAATTTTGTGTAACACAAACTTGAGGAATGAACTCTGACGTAACTCTGCTATGTGACCATAACCAGTCTAAAAAAATTAAAATTTACATATACTACCGACATTGTAACACTACAAAGCGCATGGAAAATCAGCATAATTACACTTTATCCTGTTGTCTACGTGATGAGAGAATGAAAGGAGCTAAAAATAAAATTCAACACTGCATATATATTGCATGCTTTTCAAGAGCTGCCTTTCACCAATGATGCTGATGTTGTAAAATGAGGGTAGATGTAAACGCATGATAGGATAACTGAAATGTTTGAAAAATGTGAAACATCTCTTTATTATTTGGCAACTAAAAAATGATTTGGCGCCTTTTTTGTCTTATTGGAGCCAATTGCTCCTTAATTGATTGATTTATTTATTTTTTTCAATTGATATTTTCAATTGAATGATAACTACTGTGTAATGTGTTCTGTCAAAATGAATCTTTTTAGACTCCAGCTGTGGATGTTGTGGGTGTGGGTTTAGCATCTGGTCAGATCGTCATTCACAATATCAGATTTGATGAAACACTGATGAAGTTCCGACAAGACTGGGGTCCAGTCACAGCTTTATCCTTCAGGACAGGTAATGTTGTTACCTAGGCTTCACAGTACTTCACAGTGTATTCTATACTTTTCAGCCCATTATATTGCACTTACTTTGTCCTTGCTATGCAGATGGGCATCCAATAATGGCATCTGGCAGTCCTATCGGACACATAGGGCTGTGGGATTTAGAGGAGAAGAAACTAGTCAGTCAGATGCGAGATGCTCATGCAACAGCCATCGCTGGCCTCACATTTCTTCAAAATGAACCCCTCTTGATCACCAATGGAGCGGACAATGCTATACGGGTTTGTGTTATTTGCTCAGGCTTGTTTTTTTTATAATGTAAATTATTCATATGTGATTGCAACAATAGAATGCAAATGTACATTATGCCATTAAACAATGGTGTGTATGACATAGGTGTGGATTTTTGATGTTGCCGGAGGGGACGGCCGTCTTCTAAGACATCGGATTGGTCACAGTGCTCCACCAACAAAGATTCAGCACCATGACCAGAGTGGCTTGCACATTCTTAGTGCAGGTACTGTCATAATCAGTACATTATGAAGACACAAGGCATACGAGTGCAGATAATTGTGTTTAAGCATAATGATCTTGATGCGTTTACTCCTCATAATAGGTCAAGATGGTACTTTGCAGTCATTTTCAACCGTTCATGAAAGGTTCAACAAGAGTTTGGGGCACGGTAATAACTACTTGGCATTTTCTTGTTAGTGCATGTAAAGGTAAAGTGTGTAATGCCTTTGTATCTAGCAGCACCTTAAAGAATTGCATCAAAATTAATTACATTTTTATGTTTTCTAAAGTGTTTTTTAATGCTTTGGTGGGGTGTTCTTGAAGTTTAATATTTTTATACTTTTGAGCTTAATAATTTTGTGTTCATTCAGGTTATTAGTAATAGCGATGCTTACCTTGTTTTCCAGACCCTCTTGAAAAGCCCTTAAAAATCAGTCCCTTCAAAGTCAGTTATTTGCAAAAATGCTTATTATAGGTAGTCCAACCCCCAAATTCACGCCATTGATTTCCCAATGCTGTTATATCTGTCAGTTAAACAAACAGCAATCTTAAAACAATCTTTACGCTCTTCACAAAGTCAGCCTACAAATGGCTTTCTTGTCTTTGCCCATTAAAATAAGGAAAAAGTATTTTTAATAGTTTAAAATTGCACACTTCACCTTTTAAACACTTAATTATGGTAATTTTCACATTATAAAGACTGTTAATGTCAAGTAGTATCTGTATTGTATAATACTTCAGTGGTTGTTTTTATCAACAGGCACCCTTAACAAAACAAAAGTTAAAAAGAAAGGTTTGAGGAACGACATGGAAAAACTTCCAGTCATCACAACTTTTGCCTCAGGTGTGATTTTATGATTTAATTTTTAAATTAATAATGTATATGTTTAAAATGATTAGATGACAATTCTGTCATCATTTGTTCATCTTTGGAACACAATTGAAGATATTTTTAATATTCTCTCATTATTTTTGTCCATCAATTTGCAAGTCTACAAAACCAAAATTTGTCAAGCTTCAAAAAGTACATAAAGACATTGTAAAATTAATTCATATGAATGAGGTGATTTAGTCCAAGTCTTGCTTTATATGATAACAGATTTAATTTAGACTTTAATTAGCATTTAAACATTGATCAACACACATGCATAGAGCACATTAAATATAGTAAATGGAAGCTCAATCATGCATGCTTGGCATGGGAACAAACCCATGCACATACATTTGGGCTTCCTATAAATATTGAACTCCTTAAAATATCTTCACTTGTTTTCTGAAGATGAATGAAAGTCTTATGGGTTTGAAATTACATGACGGTGAGTAAATGATGACAGAATTTTCTTTTTTTTTTAAAACTCTGATCATATCTTTATATAAGTTGGAATTACCTTATAAATAACTCAATACAACTAAAATATTAAAAGCCATAACTGTGTAATGCTGCTGATATGCATTTAAGCCTACTGATGTTATTTTGTATAGAAACGGCTCGTCAGAGTGACTGGGATGGCATTATTGCATGCCACCGTGGTTTCCTTATGACTACGACATGGAACTACCAGAAAGGTTCAATGGGTGCTCACAGGTTGGAGCCTGAACGCTTTAACAAGAACCGCAGCCTCAATGTCCATGCAACCGTAAGTGTGCAGACACTTTGGATAAAAGCGTCTTCCAAATGAATAAATGTAGATGTGATGTTTGTGTTTATGTGCTATATAACAGATGATTTCAAATCAGATTTGTTCATATGTTGTCCAGGCTGTGGATATCACCTCTTGCGGGAACTTTGCAGTGATTGCGCTGTCTTCAGGACACATTGATGTGTACAACATGCAGTCTGGTTTTCACCGAGGACATTATGGAGAGGACAAGGGTGAGTTAACCCCATCTTGATCATCAGATGTGTAATGTGTGTCAATTTCAAGTCTGATCTCAATATCATTTTGTGTGTGCGCAGCGCATGCAGGGCCTGTGCGTGGGGTCGCTGTGGATGGTCTGAACCAGTTGACTGTTAGTGTGGGAGCAGATTGCCTTCTGAAAATCTGGAAGTTCAAATCCAAGGAGGAGTTACATACACACAGCCTGCCAGCTGCCCCGGCTTCATCTCGGCTTCACAGGGACAGGTATTAGAGACATTAATTCATAGTTATTTCCCCGCCAGTTTTTATTTTAAATGCAGTATGATTAAATAAAACATATTTAATGTTTTATTAGAGTATAGAAGATTTTACCCTCTATCGGTTGAGATATAAATTTGCAAGCTTAGCAGAGTTTTGTTAATTAGTTGGGCTTCATATGATGGTTTGAGGCTTAGCCGGCTGTGTACCTGTTAGGCCTGTCGCACTTTATTAAATTACCGTCTGATCGCAGTTAATTGATTTAACTGTGGTTATTTCAGACAACCACAATTATTTTGCTCTTTTAGAAGGCACAAGGAGAAGACATACACCAAAAGACCCTCGGTTGAAATCGTTTTCAAATGCACGCTTGCTTTCGCTTTTGAATAGGGCTGTGTATTTCCAAGAATCTAGTGATACGATACGTATCACGATACAGGGGTTACGATGCGATTTATTGCGATACTGTAAGAAAGGCGATATATTGCAATATTTCTTGTTTATTGCGATATTTCTTGTGTCATAAAGAACACACCACCATATGCATAACCTTACAAACAACTTTATTTTATTTAATCAATAAAGTATCATTTGCATTTATATCATTAATCACTATTTTCTGCAATCTAAGGGAAAATAGTAAAGTGACTGCAGGATTCTTTGTGTATATGTTTTAAAGGTTCACAGTTTTTAATTTCTAAACTATTTAACAACTAGTGCATAGTCCATTTCATGACTGAATGTCTGTTTTATATTTAATACTGTAAAGCTGCTTGCTTTAAAGCCATCTACTGTATTAAGTGCAATTTAAATAAGCGTGCCTTCACTGAAGTGCTGAACAGAGCTGGTGCATACATATCCACAACGCTATGATCAGATGCTTTCTTTATGCTGCCACCGCTGTCATTTTTGTTTTGTTTATTTTGTTACTGAGAGGAAACAACTTCTTCTTTCGAACGCCTCTCTCAGGAGCGCGGATGGTATCGGCAGATTCAATGTTTCCCGAGTTTTGGATTATATAACGGTCTATTTTGCAAACAACTGACTCTTGTCGATCTCCTTAGTGGGTTCTTTATAGCAGAAGACAAAATGAGTCAACATTCAGCTCTGTATGCCGCGGGAGCGGAATAATTCTATTGTCAGTGCCGCTGGCATCGCCTCCGCTTTGGGGTGTGTCTGTAGTGAGTGTTTAATCTATGTTTTTTTCAAAGCACGGACAATATACTCCTCAGAGATGCACACGATTACATTTGGAAATAGGCAAGCTTTGTTTGTCCCAAGTAAAGATATCCTGTCAATTTTGTAAACTTCTATAAACCCCGCCAGTATAATCACAATGAAAGCATCCAAACAGCAATATTTGACATACATATATATATATATATATATATATATATATATATATATAACTGCAGAACATCCACTGTGTAAACAATATAATTTACGCACTAAATCAGCATAAACTCCAACACATTTGCATATTTTTAAACGCTCAAGACAGACGTCACCACCTGAACCTCACAGAGATTGGCTGCCGCCTGCGTTTTCCGCTTGCTATTTGCATAAGGTTGAGAACTGCACAACCTTTTTGATGCTCTCGGCCGCTCTCAACGCTTTCTCCGATCCGCTGTCAAACCCACAATGCACCGCACAAGCAAAGCTCGACTTCCATTGGAATCAATTGAAAATGCTCGTTCTGCTCCGTCCACTGTAAAAATATATGGCAAAGAAATAATAGTCAAAGCCCTAAAACGGACAATTAATCATCAAAGCCCTATTAATCATCATAATTATTTACAAATTATAAATATTTATTTATTAATCATCATCGTTTGGAGAGAAGTATAAATCAACAGTCAACCATATTCATCATATCCTATCCTTGAGTGGACGCCCTCCTGTCATGCATCAACACCCTTTTACCATTCCATTATAATTACATATTAGAATAAGGAACATTTCTCAAAATGTTCTGTTGCACCTTTGTTCAGTTCATATACTATCCCCCCTTTTATCATTAACTGACAACTAAATAATAATAAAACAAATTTAAGTAATTTCATAACATTTATACTCTTCATTCCTTATTTTCAGATAAATGATCACTCTCTTAAATTTGTGAAAGAAGAAATTCTTAGGCTATTCTAATACACGTTGTCTGTTCATGTCTTGTGCAGATATTTTTCTGTGCTCATTTGGTTGTATCATAAACTTAAAGTCCCTGTAAAGTCAATTCTGAGAATTCTTTCTAAACACATTATAAATGTTACAAATGTATTGCTGAAACACATTACAAATACTGTGAATTGTGCAATGCTTAATTGTGAAGTTAGAGCGTTAAACAGTTTTTCACCAAGTCTCTGTCCTGGATTTTTTGGGTGGAGCTAAAACGGGGGTCTGATGACGCACTTGGACCCCCGGGCATAGCCCCTCCCCTAACACTATATAGAGACAGAGCGTATTTATGTTAATCTGAAAGCCACGCCCACCGGGGGGGAAAACAATCCAACCGTCTCCATTGAGTTTGTATTGCGTGAGGCTGCCTCCTTATGTCTTTTCTGACTTATTACAAAAAACAGAACAATGTCTAAAAGCTGCTGTGTGACAAGGTGTACAGCTAACAAACTTACAAAACCCAGAAATAAGATTTTATAAGCTTTCGACCCCCAAAAACAAATGTTTAAGGACATAAAAGTGGAAACAGGCAGTGAGATAGAGAGCAACGGGTCATATTACTATAAGAAATGCATTGGAGGGGAACGTAATCGTGACAGGTGAATAATTCTTTGACATGGTAAAAAGTAATGAATGGTTTGTTTTTGTTGGTTTGTTTAGCATATGTTGTCACTGATTACAACCCCCTCCAGTGTATTTCTTAAAGTAATTATGACCATTTGCGCTGTCTCACTGCCTGTATCCACTTTTATGTCCTTAAACATTCATTTTTTTGGGATCGACAGCTTATAAAAACGTATTTCTGGGTTTTTTTAGCTTGTTAGCTGTACACCTTGTCACACAGCAGCTTTAGGCATTGTTCTGTTTTTTGTAATAAGTCAGAAAAGACAAAGAG
The DNA here is from genome assembly GCF_024489055.1 of Chanodichthys erythropterus. Taxonomy (NCBI): domain Eukaryota; kingdom Metazoa; phylum Chordata; class Actinopteri; order Cypriniformes; family Xenocyprididae; genus Chanodichthys; species Chanodichthys erythropterus. The sequence continues at coordinate 4,858,062 of NC_090233.1, read as the reverse complement.
GCAGCCTCATGCAATACAAAGTCAATGGAGACGGTTGGATTGTTTCCCCCCCCAGTGGGCGTGGTCTTCAGATTATGACGCATGTCGCTCTGTCTCTATACCTGTCGCTGATGCTCTGAGAGTGGCGCCGCCTCTAACTCTACAACTCTTCAATCTCGAGTGTCATGGTCATTACAGTTATACAGCCCCTTTGCACATTTAGCTAGTAATGCCTTCATCACGCAAATGCATATTACATGGTTGTTAAAATATACAATACAGCTCGGTCTCCTTATTTAAATTTCATAAAACGATGATACGAAGGATTCTAAAGTGATTGTTCTACACCGGATATTTTTAAAAACTTTCATCAGACAGCTGGGATTCACAGATAATCCGCTGTTTTTGGTGAATGTGACTGAACAGACCTCGGCCCCCCTCCCCCCTCGGCCTTCCTACTGTCCCACCAACAACCATAGGCTGACAACCGTTGACAGATATGATATGGAGCCGGACAGATTCTCTCCCGTCCCGGCCTTCATCCTCCTGTCTCGCGGCGCCGTCATTTGTCGACTCGACAACAGTCGGCAGTACGTGCCCACCAATGAGTGTAAGTTGCCGTGTGTGCTTATCAGTAGGTAGTCCTAGTCCACAGTAACTCTACTAAATTTGCACCCCTCTAACATGATTCTTTTCATATGCATCAGTATGTTTGACACATTAGACAAGTCAGTTGATGGGATGGCAGCTCTCGCGAGTGGGTGTGGTTTCAGCGCCGACAGCGGACACGCCCCCAGCGTTTGAGAGCAAAGAGCGCTGTCTATTTTTTTCGAGATTTTGATGACTTATTTCATTTACTTGCAGATTTTTTTTAATCATTAAAATTTGGCTGGGTGGTTAATAACACATTTTTCTGTGGTGTGACAAACTCAGAACACATACTTTAAAATGACTTTACAAACACATTCCCTGGAGGAATGGCTAAACAAGCAAACACTGTTACTGCATTCCTGGCATGGGCCAGGCCCCCAGTCACTTGTCAAATGCTAAACACGGACATTGCCTTTAATCACAAATACCAGGATATATACAATGGTTTTTAGAAAACTATGATTTCCAATTCCAAGAAGAGGCATTGTAAATCCACTCCTTTCACTACACCCCTCACTATTTCTTCTAAACTCTTTTGTAAATAGAAATAAAAGATACATTCACAATCAATTCAGTCATTTTCCCACTAAGACTTAATAACCCCTTTGTTAAGCTTTCTTTTAAACACATCTATTTATAGTCATTATAGCCCAGATAAAAAAAGAACATAAATTAACATAAATTTTGTTAATGTTAAAAACAAAAAACAAGAACTGTCAGATTTTCATAATCCTCTCATCACTTCATAAATCTCCTGGTTTGATGCTGTGTAGTAGGGCATCAGCTGCCTTTCCTTGAGCTGCTTTCACCGCCACACAAATGTTAGACAGGAGAGAAGACATTTCCTTACAGTTGCTCAACATGTCATGTTCATATAATTCGGTTGATGGCACTCATTGTTTGGAAGAGCCCCATTTATGGGAATGGAAGGGGCTAAACAACATCTCAAAAAGGGCTTAAATTGGTTCTGGGTCTCTTCCTCATTCTCATATACATTAGGACTATTGGTAGGCCTTTATCCAGTTGAGCCCACTGTCCTCGCAGCATTTGGTCAATTTATTTTTTGCCATATTTTGTAAGCCTTAATCTATAATCTATTGCACTATATTATTTGGACCTGGTCCGGTAAAGAGTCATGCATTTCTCTCTTACTCAGAACAACTGTTACAGCTATATATATATGCATATTGTAGCATCTATAGTTCTAATGTCTGCATTAGGATTTTCAAAACCCTCAAGTTCCTTCAATAATAATCCCTAGATTAGATATTTTCACAATAACATACCTAGTGAGAGTCCCTATAGTCTATATCATTAGTTAAGAGATTTTCCTCTTTTCGATTTACATATACCTTAAGTTTCTAACTAATCAATAACCAATCAAATCATGAGATACTCAGCTTAAACCATTAGTTGGTCCACATCTTCTTCCAGGTGTGTCGATCATCTTGTTTGCCAGCATGGACATTCCATCTTCACCAGAGTGACTCTTTGTGAGCCATTGCAATGGGCTTTCCCTCGTTGGTGAGGGAGGGCATTACCAGCATGGACCTTTGATCCCTCACTTTATGCTGTATGGGGTTGTTGAGGCTGTTTTTTTGTAGACTAAGGTGTCACACTCTCCAACCATTTAGCTGATTATTGCAATTAAATGCGTTTTCAAATATACAACTTTTTATTAAAAGGAATTCCTTAAGACTTAAATCTTATGACCTTATTTTTATCTTTTGTTCTTTTCTTAGATTAAAAATGTCAAGATCTTTAAAGCTGTTTTAAAACAGTTTGCATTTTGGAAATGCATCGTCATGAGAGTGTGACAGTGAAGGGAGGGCATCCTTCCTCGCTTATAGTCTCATCTCTCAGAATGTTATTTCTCTAGGCCAATGATGGTATTTTCAACCACATGGACAATTCCCCCTCCTTTTCTGTTTTAATTTCTGATTTACTGTTAAGCACTTTGGATCAACTACAGTTGTCTTGAATATGTGCTATATAAATAAAATTTGACTTGACTTGACTTGACATGTGGTACATTCTTAGACTTGTTCATCATATTTTATCCTTGAGTGGAGGCCCTCCTGTCATGTACCTACGCCCTTTTACCATTCCATTACAATTACATACAAACTAAATTCAGAAGGCTTTCCACAAGGTTTAGGAGTGTGTTTATGGGAATTTTTGACAATTCTTCCAGAAGCGCATTTGTGAGGTCAGGCATTGATGTTGGATGAGAAGGCCAGGCTGCCAGTCTCCCCTCTATTTCATCCCATAGGTATTCCATCAGGTTGAGGTCAGGACTCTCTGCAGGCCAGTCAAAGTCCTCCACACCAAACTCGCTCATCCATGTCTTTATGGACCTTGCTTTTTGCACTGGTGCACAGTCATGTTGGAACAGGAAGAGGTCATCCCCAAACTGTTCTCACAAAGTTGGGAGCATGAAATTGTTCAAAATATCTTGGTATGCTGAAGCATTACGTGTTCCTTTCACTGGAACTAAGGGGCCAAGCCCAACCCCTGAAAAACCTCACACCAAAATCCCCCACCACCAAACATTACACTTGGTACAGTGCAGTCAGGCAAGTACCGTTCTCCTGGCAACCACCAAACCCAGCCTCGTCCATTGGATTGCCAGACAGAGAAGCATGATTTGTCACTCCAGAGAACACGTCTCCACTGCTCTAGAGTCCAGTGGCGGCGTGCTTTACACCACTGCATCCAACACTTTGCATTGCACTTGATGTTGAATGCAGCTGCTCGGCCATGGAAACCCATTTCATGAAGCTCTCTACGCACTGTTCTTGAGCTAATCTGAAGGCCACACAAAGTTTGGAGGTGTGTAGCTATTGAATCTGCAGAAAGTTGGCGTCACCACTAACAGTTAACATTGGAATATTTAGTAGTGAAAATATTATGAATGCACTTATTGCACAGGTGGCGACCAACATGTATCACGGTCCCACGCTTTAATTTACTGAGCTCCTGAGAGTGACCCATTCTTTGTAGAAGCAGTCTGCATGCCCTAGGTGAATTCAATTATTTAAAGGCGTGTCCCAATACTTTTGGCAATATAGTGTTCACTGATGATGAGCCAATAAAATATGACCAGTCACAGATGAAGCGAATATCATTGATAATCTCCTAACAAGGCTGCATATTAAGCTCTGGGTTAGATAGTCTCATGTAGCCAGACATTCAGACTGATGGCAGAAGGCAGCTTTCATTGGCCAAAGACCACCCAAGAGGACCTTTGACTGACATGTAACGCAACCAATCATGGTTTGTTTTGATCTGCATCATGTTTATGGCCGTGAAAATATTAAGTTGATGTCCCTACAATGCATGCATGATAATGCCCCCCGGCATGCATTTAATAAATTATTCATTCAAGAATATTGTGCAAGTTTACTGCAACAATGGAGCTACAAAATTCACATATTTTGAGAATCCAGCCTTTAGTTGATCCTGGTAAGCGCTCATTGTCACGGTTATAAACACCACGACTTTCTTCCACAAGGGGTTTGGCGTCATGGCATTTATTTCCAGGTGGACCTTTAAAGAACGTGACTATGGGTTAGATGTTACATTAGATGGTAAGCAGACACTCAGTTCTCCTTATCAACATGTTGAATACAGGAGAAATGGGCTGGACTAAAGATCTGATTGACTTTGACATGGGCCAAATTATTATGGCAAGGCATCTGGTTCAGAGTATCTCTGAAATGGCAAGGCTTGTGTATTGCTCCCGGTCAGCAGTGGTGAAAATGTACCACAAACCAGCCATGACTGGTTTGGCTCCCAAGACTCATTGTTGCATTAAGGCAAAGGAAGCCTATCCAGTCTGGTCCAAGTCTACGGTGGCACACAACATTTTAATGATGCTTATGGGAGGAATGTCAACACAGTGTGTTGCACTCTGCTGCGTATGGGGCTGTGTAGCCGCAGGCCAATCAGAGTGACTATGATGACCCCTGTCCACCATCGAAAGCACAATGGGCACAAGTGTTGGAACTGGACCTTAGAGCAGTAGAAGAAGGTTGTCTGGTCTGATGAGTAATATTTTCTTTTACATCACATAAATGGCCATGTACATTTGTGCTGTTTGCACACTGCAATTTTCGATTTAAAATTTCAAACATTTTGGATCTACCTGGCTGCAATGATGATAAGAAAAAACATCTTCTTTAAAGGCTTCTTTTAACACTTTATTTTGGGGTGCCCTTGTTAACAGTGTAATTAGACATTTAAATACTGAATAATATGTACTTCCTATAGGATTAGGGTTAGTTGCATGCAATTATGCATAATTTACTTATTACTATAGCAAGTACACGTTACATATGTACACTGTACATATGAACAGATGATTATTATTATTATTATTATTACTAACCCATGTCATAGAGACCTAGTTAGGATGACAGTGATGTTGATTTATACTTGATCTTTCCAAACAGTGGGATGCTTGCTATCGCTCTGGATGATTTTTCCATTCACATTCTGGACATGGAGACCAGGAGGATTGTTCGTAGATTCTCTGGACATCGTGGGCAGATCAACGACATGGTGAGCGTCAGTTTCAACTACATAATTTAAATTTGACTAGTCTTTGGCTATTCTCAACCATTAATTGTATTTGGAATGACTCTTAGACAACTATTGTGGTTATTTTTTTGTCATTGTTGGAGCTTGACAGGTCCTGGTTACCATTAGTTTTCGTAATGTGTTCTGTATAACAAAAAGTCGTATGTGTTTTGCATGAAGGAGAGTAAATTATGACTTTTTGTTTTTGAGTGATATGTTTGGGTGAATTAAATTATGAAGTGTGCATTGCGCTTTTTGTCCAGACATTTAGTCCAGATGGACGTTGGCTGATTACAGCGTCTATGGACTGCGCCATCAGAACATGGGATCTTCCCTCTGGCAGGTACAAAGTTTAGAGCATAAACCAAGGCTTTTCAACTGGCAGCCAGTGGGCTCTACAATTAATAGATGAAATTGCTGTACAAGCAAACTGAATCTGCTGATGTATGAATGGCTTTAAATTTGAAGAATTAAACAATTTTCAAAACTTTGCTGAAATACCTGTTGTACACTATCTATAAGAGCCTTCTCTCATCAGATTGATTGATAGTTTATACTTTTTAGTAACTGCAAATGTGGTATATGTGTCTTTTTGCTGTAAAATTTTTAGTTTTTTTTTATAAAGTAAATTTGCAAATAATAATTATATTGTTAGTAATATTTCAAGATGAATAATTACTGGACTGAAGAAACTTAGGTTTACTTGATTATCCATAATTATTTTTTAGAACAATAATTAAAAATGTGCATATCAAATATGATAAACAATTTTTTAGAAAGGTTTTTTTTTTTTTTTTTTTTACTCTCAAGCATCATTGTATTGCATTGCATATATATTGCATGTTTTGTCCCCCACAATAAAAACTAGAGCTTTGGTCATAGAACAAAGTATTTATCATCTTACTAAGACATTAACCTACATTATTGTGGCTGATGAGTAAAGACATAATAAAAGTGCTTTGCAAGTCATTATACATGAAACCATGAAGGTGGTGCTTCAAGCTCAGATTGTTCAGATAGTCAGAAAATGTACATACGGATTGGACATGAGAAACCTATTTCTTCTTTTGTTTATAATAAATGCCACTATAATTTATGTTTGTTTTATGCTCATGTTTTTTCGTCCTGTTCTGAATACTGTTAAATGTAAACAATTTGTAGTGAGGAGTGAGGGGAACTAAAATGTATAGTTATGCTGTATACAGTGTCTGTAAACATTTTATTGAATTTTACTATTTTTTAAGGTATTTATTGTTCCTTGGCAAGACCATTAAAAAGCTTCAATTGAATGCTTCTAAATATTTTAACAATAGGAATGTTTAGTTGTTGTCTGTTAACATGTTCCTTTATAGTGGAAGTGCTAAGATCTAATGAAAACTCCCTCTCGATTTTTAATTTTTGGTAATCTGGCCCTGAAAGTAGTTGTCGAGCCCAGGCATAAACCTAAATTTTTGTGTGTCCTGTAACATGTATGTCACAGGTAATGCATAGTGTGGTAAGTGAGATTGCATCATTGTCGTTCTACTACAAACCACTAAAGTAGCCTTTTGAAGGAGGGAAAGACCAGGCCAGTCCAGTGACACCTTTTCCACTTTCTATATTATTGACTGGTTAGATATTTGTGATGACCTTTTCTGTTTCTGTCAGTCACTGATACTTTTCAAAGTAACCAGTGAAACCAAATTCAGAGATAATTATTATCTTTCATAGATATGGCCATAGTGACATTTAGTATGTCGGATATTTTTTTGTTTGTCTAACGGGGATTCCTCCAGCCGATGAAGTCCCCTCTGGCAAAATTGAATGATTGAATGATTTCCTCTAACACTTTCACACCCTTCCACTTTCTCTTGCTGTCTTTCATAGTTTGGTCGACTGTTTCCTGGTAGATGGGGCAGCCGTCAGTCTCAGTATGTCCCCTACCGGGAACTTCCTGGCTTCGTCGCACGTTGACGGTCTAGGTGTTTATTTATGGTAAGAGATTGTCTTGCAGATACTGTCAACTCTTGTTTTTACTTTTTCAATTAGTTATTTCGAACACATAAGATTAAGATTAGAGCGGTTGAATTTTGGTAAACAATTAGCACAATTATCATTCATCTTGACTGAGCAGTGAAAAGGCATTGCGGGTTATGAGTTCATGAGGTTGCAAAATGAATCTGCTAAATGCATAAATGGCTTTAAATTTGAAGAATTAAACCTTTTTAAAGTAATAGTTTATTTAGTTACACACATACATGTGTAGTATAGAAAATATATATCAAAACTTTACAGAAATATCTGTTGTGCACTATCTACGACATGCCTTTTCTCATCACATTGATAGTTTATAATTTTAGTAAGTGCAAATGCCGTACACCATGTCTTTTTACCGCTACATTTTTAGGGTTTTTTTTATAAAGTAAATTTATGATTAACATTTATATTGTTAGTAATATTTCAAGATGAATAATAACTGGACTGAAGCAACTTAGGTTTACTTGACTATCCATACATAATTTTTTTTAGAAAAATCATGTTAAAATGTGCATATCAAATATAATAAAATATTATTTTTAGATATGTTTTCTGTACTTCTCTCAAGCAACATTGTATTGCATTGCATATATATTGCATGTTTTGTCCCCCACAATAAAAACTACAGAGCTTCGGTCATTGAACAAAGTATATAGAGTGACAACTGATCTTTTAATTCAACCACATATCTTAACCACTACAAAAAACTACCTTTCTAACCATTAATAAATTTATGACAATAAGGTTCATTAGTTAAACATTACTTAAAGTATTAACTAACATGAACTAACCCTGAGCAATATCTGTTACTATATTTACTAATCTTTGTTAACACATATATAATACAGTTGGTTATTGCTCATGTTGGTTCACAGTGCATTAATGTTAACAAGATTTTAATAATGTATTAGTAAATGTTGAAATTAACATTAACAAAGATTTATAAGTGCAGTTCATTATTAGTTCAAGTTAACTAGTTAACTGATGTTAACTAATGAATCTTATTGTAAAGTGTTACCAAATTAATAGTATGGTAGTGTGCTGTTCCAAACATAGCCTCTCATGACCCAAGTACCATGTTTCAAAGAAGTTGCTCTATGAAATATTGTATATTTGACCTAAGGAATATTGTTCTGCTTCTTTTCTAGGTCCAATAACACACTGTGCAGTATGGTGTCATTGCGCCCTCTACCTGCAGACTATGAGCCAACTGTGATCATGCTGCCAGGCACCTGCCCGAGCAAAGGTGCAACCACAGTATCATAATGATTATATTTTTTAAGATCATTTAACTTGATAATAAATCCCTTTGATTTTGTGCTTGTGAACAGAAACAGAAGAAGAGGAAGTTTTAGATGTTGACAGCTCTGAGATGGCTGAGTATATTTCACCAGCACAGCTGGATGAACATCTGGTCACACTCTCACTGCTTCCTGACTCTCGCTGGAAGAATCTGCTGCATCTGGATATCATCAAGGTATTATGTGTGTAAAAATGACAAAAAAACAAAAGTGCTCAAGTGTTATATTTGATATGCCACTACAAACCCTTAAAATGTTTAAAAATCATTATCTACAGAAAAAGAACAAACCCAAAGAGCCTCCAAAATTACCCAAAGCAGCACCCTTCTTCATTCCCACCATTCCAGGGCTGGTGCCCCAGTTTGCTCTACCCATCACACCTTCAGAGGACCAGGTAAACTCTCCTGATGGTGTCTCTCTTGAGTTTGGTATAGTATTTATTGATGTTGAAAATATATCAATGTGAAGATTTATACAAATCAGGTGTTTTCAGTTTTCTTTTCAGTTTAGGTATAATATTGACTGGAAAATATTTATAATTAAGTTGAAACTATATAAATTTTGAACTATATGTAATATATAAATATAATATGAATTATGTTTATTTTAGGGCTGTCAAACCGATTAATTGCGATTCATCATCTAACATAAAGGGTAACACTTTACTATAAGTTTCATTAGTTAAACATTAGTTAAAGTATTAACTACAGAGTGCTCACCTCTTGCATTGTCAATACAAGATCTTGACCAAAAAATGATGCACCTCAAAGAAAATAAATGTTGTGATGTTATTTCCATTAAGAGGTGCATCAATTTTTGGTCAAGATCTTGCATTGACAATGCAAGAGGTGAGCACTCTGTAAAGTTTCCTCCAGCACATCCCAGAGACTTTCAATAAAATTAAGGTTTAAATTTAATTTTCAATAAAATTAACCTCTGATTGGTACTCAGAGGTACCAATTCATGTGTGAAAATGATTCTTCATGCTCTCTGAACCATTCTTTCACAATTTTAACCCTGGAGAATCTTGACATTGTCATCCTGGAATATGGCCATGATGTGTCTTCCTACATGGTTGTTTAAAGGTGCTATCGAATGAAAAATTTAATTTACCTTGGCAAAGTTGAATAACAAGAGTTCAGTACATGGAAATGACATACAGTGAGTCTCAAACACCATTTTTTCCTCCTCCTTATATAAATCTCATTTGTTTAAAAGACCTCCAAAGAACAGGCGAATCTCAACATAACACTGTTATGTAACAGTCGGATTCGTTAATATGTATGACCCCAATATTTGCATATGCCAGCCCATGTTCAAGGCATTACACAAGCCAGTATTAATGTCTGGAGCTGCACAGCTGAATCATCCGACTAGGTAAGCAAGCAAGGACAACAGCAAAAAATGGCAGATGGAGCAATAATAACTGACATGATTCATGATTACATGATGTTTTTAGTGATTTGTGAATTGTCTTTTTAAATGTTTCGTTAGCATTTTGCTAATGTACTGTTAAATGTGGTTAAAGTTACCATCGTTTCTTACTGTATTCACGGAGACAAGAGCTGTAGCTATTTTCATTATTAAACACTTGCAGTCTGTTCATAAACACAACTTCATTCTTTATAAATCTCTCCAACCGTGTAGCATTAGCCGTTAGCCACGGAGCACCATCAAACTCATTCAGAATCAAATGTAAACATCCAAATAAATACCATACTCACATGATCCGATGCATGCATGCAGTATGCATGACGAACATTTGGTAAAGATCCATTTGAGGGTTATATTAGCTATGTGAACTTTGTAAATGCACTGTATTATAGTCGAGAGCTCGGGGGGGCAGGGGGCGAGAGGATTTAAAGGGGCCGCACACACTTAATCGGTGCATAGTTAATGATGCCCCAAAATAGGCAGTTAAAAAAATTTATTTAAAAAATATCTATGGGGTATTTTGAGCTGAAACTTCACATTCAGGGGACACCTTAGACTTACATTACATCTTGTAAAAGCTGGTTCTAGGGCACCTTTAAGAAATGAAAAGCTACACACTCCATCTTTTAAGGGTTAAAAGAACCGTTGCCAAACATATAACATGCTAAAAACATAATAATCACTGTAATAATGTTCCATTCATAGATTAAGTATTTGCCTATTAAAATCCAAACAGCGACCTTGTTTTGGCTGGGAAATTTTGTATTAATTAAACACACAATTTTATGTTAGATGTGATTAATCGCAATTAATCGATTTGACAGCACCAGTATATTTATATAAAATGCATGTTTGACATTTTAAATGTTTTTTTTTTTCTTAGTCTAAAGTTGTCAACTTGGGAGTGTTGGCACAGAAGTCCACCTTTTACCTTCTGCTTGAGAATGCCTTAAACAGCAACTCATGTAAGTCCCTTATGCTGTTATTTGAAATGATTCTGTACTGTTGAATTTGCAACACATTGACTTTGTTGATCATCTGTTTTCTCATGATAGATGAGGAGCCAGTGAAGCTGTTGAGAGAGTTGGGCCCCTCTGCCATTGAAACAGAGCTTCGGGCACTGTCTCCAGATATGGGTGGAGATGTCAGAGTTATGCAGAGCTTCCTCAAGATGATCAGCAGCATTCTTCAGTCCAAAAGAGATTTTGACCTGGCTCAAGCCTACCTTGCATTGTTCCTCAAGGTACGATATAACCATCTGCTGTTGTTTTTTGCCTTAGATTTCAATAAAATTACACACACTTTTTAAAATATAAACTTCCTACCACATTAGCTTTGGCTTTAGGTTCCAATATAAAACTATAAGACTTTTTTCTTGGACCTGCTAGTTTCTGGCCCAACTAGCAATGAATGCTGGTTGCTTGGTTTTGGTTTCCTTCTAATCACGCTGGGAATCCCCCATCCACAGTCAGTCAGTGATATAAAATCCTGTCCCACATTGCTGTATATTAATGGTTTTCAAAAATGATTTTATTATTTTAATTATATTAATCAATAATTATTTTCCAGAGGTAGTGAACATTTTCTATAAACAATGAAGGGCTCAATAATTCTATTGAAAACAAACTCCTCCACACTTACACTTGCCAACCATGATGTGTATTGACATGTATACAGTGCTGTATATAGTGGGCTGTCCCGGAAGTACTGGCACTTCTGTATTTTAATCTGTAGCGTACCCTCACTTTTTCTTACTGTTATAAACACCTTTAATTAAATTAACATGTTAAATCGACAGCCCGAATATAAATACACTGTTTCGCTATATTTAATATGACATAAACATAATAATCTTCAACATAATAAGCATAATGATGCCAAAACATTATGACCACCTGCCAAATATGCTGTTGGCCTTCTACATGCTGCCAAAACAGTGCCGACCTGCCCGAGGCATGGACTGTATGGAACCCCTGAAGGTGCCCTTTGTTATCTGGTACCAAGATGTTAGCTGCAGATCCTTTAAGTCATGTAGGTTGTGAAGTGCAGCCGCCATGGATTGAACTTGTTGGTCCAGCACATCCCAAAGATGCTCATTTGGATTGAGATCTGGGGAATTTAGAGGCCAGGGCAACACCTTGAACTCTTCATCATGTTCCTCAAACCATTCCTGAAGCATGTATACAGTGTGGCAGGGTGCATTATCCTGCTGAAAGAGGCCAGTGCCATCTGGGAACACCGTTGTCATAAAAGGAAGTACCTGCAACAATGTTTAGTAGTCTGCAACAACATTTAGGTCAAATTTACATCCACGTAAATGGCCCAGCAGAACGTTGCCCAGAGCATCACACGCCCTCCACCAGCTTGTCGATGTGTAGTGAGTTTTTTTGTCGTTGTTTTAAATGAGTTTATTTTAAACACAGATAGCAATGTTGCGTGCTATCAACACCCGGGTGATGACGGCGTAAATGACTGGTCATAGAGACACGTCATTGAACATTTGTTTACAACGAGTGACTGTTTTGTCCATGTTCTTTTGATCATCGCTGTTGTAACGTATTGGGAAACTAGAATGCATATCCATGACTGAAACGTGCATTAGCCAAATTCGTCTGTCTGTTTTGCACATTGTTTTCGACAAACCATATTATAGATGCGTCATCAGATTTGGGATGAACCGTGGTGTAAGCTCGTGCTGAACCGTGGGTGGAGAACCGAACGGTTCGATTTTTGTTTGTTTATTTATTTATTTTTTTAAATAGTGAACCGTCCCACCCCTATTTCCAGTGCTGGAACAAGCCTCTGAAATCTGATCTGGCACCTCATCATCCTTATCGCCCATCTCATACACCACTGAAAGATTCTTATGTTTTGATCTGTGTACATATGTTCAGGATAATTAAGTGTAGTAATGATAATGTTGTTAATAATTTGCTATGGCAAAGGGTTAGTTCATCCAAAAATGAAATTTCTGTCATTAAGTACTCACCCTCATGTCATTCCAAACCCGTAAGACATTCATTCATCTTCGGAACACAAATGAACAGGTGTAAAGAGTACCTGAAAACCATACTTGAGTAAAAGTACTGATACCTTACATCGAAAATGACTCCACTACAAGTTATAAGTAATCAATTCCAATTCAACTTGAGTAAAAGTCTTAAAGTATCTGATTTTAGCAGTACTTAAGTATTTTACTCATGCTGAAGGTAGGCTCAAAGATGCACTAGTCCTCGACACCTGAGAGACATGCCAGTGAAAATAAGAAACAATTGATTTGTAAGATGAGAAATCAAGTTTATATTTATCAAGGTCGACACAACAACCTTTTAAATGTCTATAAACTCTCAAGTCTCAGTTGAGCTCAAGTGCACAAAAAGGCCATAAGTAAACCAATATCCTTCAAAATCTTGTCAATATAGCGGATAAAACAATGTTAAGTAAAAATAAATAGTCAAAGTCCACTGTATGTGCTGGTTTGAGCCTCATCACCAACTGCAGTCATTTCCTCATCTAATAAATCAAACGCCTGCGATCAGCAACTACCTGCTCATGCACTCACATTCACGTTAAGTAGCCTTGTAGACATGTTTTGGGGGAGTGAAGGCAAATTGCACAAGATATAGTACCTTCAATGCCCTTAGATGGCGATATCGCTTCTTTATTTCAAAAACAGACTGCTGCAGAGAAAGCTGTCTGCCATGAAAAATTTGTAATTGCATTACTCATCACAAATGTAGTGGAGTAAAAAGTACATTTACTTGCTCAAAAATTGTGGTCAAGTAGAGATTAAAGGGTTAGTTCACCAAAAAATGAAAATTCTGTCATTTATTACTTACCCTCATGCCGTTCCACACCCGTAAGACCTTTTGTTAATCTTCGGAACACAAATTAAAATATTTTAGTTGAAATCCAATGGCTCCGTGAGGCCTCCATAGGAAGCAATGTCACTTCCTCCCTCAAGATCCATAAAGGTACTAAAAACATATTTAAATCGTTTCATGTGAGTACAGTGGTTCAATATTAATATTATAAAGCGACGAGAATATTTTTGGTGCGCCAAAAAAAACAAAATAATTACTTATTTAGTGATGGCCGATTTCAAAACACTGCTTCAGGAAGATTCAGAGCATAAATTAATCAGTGTATCGAATCTGCTGTTCGGAGCGCCAAAGTCACATGATTTCAGCCGCTGGCAGTTTGACACGCGATCTGAATCATGATTCGATACACTGATTCATTTGTGCTCCGAATCTTCCTGAAGCAGTGTTTTGAAATCGGATTTCATCAAAATGATCTTGATTTGTGTTGTGGCATTGTGATTTACAGGATTTGACCGCTATTTGTATTTCCAACACATGACAAGCAACATATAGAGAATATGTATAAACTTCATTGCACTTCTGTTTTGTGGGAAGCGGTTTCTGAAACGTATACATGCAAGTTGCTATGGATGTTATTCACATTTTAGCCTCTTTAAATCTTTGCAAAATGACTAGAGTTTAAACTTCCGAATTCCATAGGAATGTCAAGGGCTATGTTGGTCAGACCTTTTGTTGGGCTTAATTCTAAATGCCATGGTGTTTTATAAGCACAGATGGTCACAACACATCATCAGTATGAGAATTTTCCATCACCTTAACATGCATTTGAACACTGTCCATTTTCATTCAAGATTTCTTATGTGCATTTTCAACATGCACATCAAAATAGTTGGATGGAAGCCCAACTGAGATTGTGGATATGATCTGTCACTCCCCTCACTCCACCCCCTTGTTCCAGGGACTCATAATTTACAAATTAAGCACTGATCACTTCTCCAGGTAAACTGTGCACATGTACATGGCCATCCATGTGATGTAAAAGAAAATGGGACCTATCAGACCAACCACCTTCTTTCACTACAAGTTCCAGCGCCGACGCTTGTGTGCCCAGTGTAGGCGCTTTCAATGGTGGACAGAGGTCATTACAGGCACTCTGATTGGTCTGCAACTACGGAGCCACATACGCAGCAGAGTGCAATGCACTGCGTGTTGTGACACATTCCTCCCATAAGCATCATTAAAATTTTGTGAGCCACAGTAGACTTTCTGTTGGCTCGGACCAGAGGGGATAGCCTTATTTGCCCTCATGCAGCGATGAGCCTTGGGCACCGGGCACCAAACACCTTGTCGCCGGTTTGTGGTTTGTGCCAACTCTCTGACCGCTGCTGACCGGGAGCAACCCACAAGCCTTGAGATACTCTGACCCAGTTGCCTTGCCATAACAATTTGGCCTTGTCAGAGTCACTCAGATCTTTATTCCTGCCCAATTCTCCTGCATTCAGTACGGTGATTATGAAAACTGGTTGTTTGCTTACTATCTAATCTACCCAGACCAGTCCTTGTTAGGAGATGATCAACGATATTCACTTCACCTGTGACAGGTCATAATGTTTTGGCTCATCTGGGTTTATATTGTTGTAGCATCAATTAACGTTAATAAAAATGTGCAATGTGATCTTTTATATATTTATACAATATAAACTTAAAAGTAATATAAATATTAAATGAACTTTTATAACATTAACAAATTCTAATTTCTTACTTTTTATAAAAGGGCTTCAACAACAATGGTTATGATTTTGTCACATTTTTACATTCATAGAAAAATTAATGGTAACACTGGTAAGGGGTGTGCATAAGACTGACATGACACCTTCATAATAATGACATGACACGTGTCATGAATAGGAAGGAGGTTTTATGCATGTTTATGACAACTGTCATTAAGTGTCATTCACTCAATTATGTCATTTTTAATGCAAAGATGACATTGTTTGTGATGTCTGTGTTATGACAACTTGACATAAACCAATACATAACCTGTCAGTGTCTTTGTCACGACAACCTGTCATAAACATGACATAGCAGAGGAATTATCAAACTTAAACTACTTTGGTTTTTGACATTAACATTACATTACATTATTTTGGTAGCACTTCAGTGTAGGAAACGCATATATAAACTATTAACTATGACTCAATAAACTCCTAATTTCCTGCTTCTAAACGTCGGACTGGGGGGGTAAAGGGTACCGAGTACCCAGGGCCCGAGGCAGGGGGGGGGCCTTAGAAGTCAGTTTTCTATACATACATATACATGCACTAACATTTGTATAGCATTTATTTACAAATAAAAAAGTTGCTGTGCAAAACTAAACTTGTAGTTAGGCACTTGTTTGGTATAAAAAAAAAGTCATTTTCATGCTGTGCAGGGCCCCACCACCCCTCTCGAATCAATGTAAATGGTACGACCCGCAGGTCAGGTGCTTCTGCGGACCTGCGGTGATTCGTGAATCAGTTAATGAGACAGGAGCTGGAGTTAGCCGTGATATGAACTAGGAAGACAGGGGAAGAGTCATGTCTTTCCTTAAGAAAGGAAAATCAGGGGCTCAAAAACGAAAAGAAAAGAAGATTAAAGAGAGAAAGGCAAATGAGGGCAAGCAGTTGCTCACTCAGGTTTTTGAAAAGAAAGGTGAGCTACAAATGCATCATCGAGCATTGACATTGTTTTAACATAAATATCTACTCCAGGTAGAATAGCATACATTTATGTTCGTACTCTATTTGAATAATATACCAATACTTTATAGTATCACACCCTACATAGCGAGCAAACAATATTTCTGAGTAAATAACGGAGTGAGAAGCAGACGGAGGCGGAGCCTGCGCAGCTTGTCTCCTTTTCTGCTGCAGTTCTCCCCAGAGTCAGAACTTTACATGAAAACACTGTATATTTCCCTCCATTATCAAAATCTAACACCCGCGAAAACACAGATCGTTAGCGCCTATTTTACCGCATTGTTATGCAAATTAGCTCGCGCACGCTCTTACATTAAGTACAGGATTGTTCTCAGTTTAATGCACATCTTAATGATTGAAAATGACTTATTTTAAAACGTAATTCAAAGACTGAATGTCTAGTTTGGCGGTTAGTGTACCCTGTGATTCTATAGTCTGCATTTATTTTAAACAGACAAATAATCAGCAATTAACTTGTACTTAGCCTACACTTTAAAAAGGGTATTGTGACAATAAAGGATATTTTAGCAAGTTAGTAGTACTTTTGACAATGAAACAAAAATATATTAATCAGAGTGTGGCTTATTTTGTTTACATTTTAAGTGTTTTTATGATAAAAATGCAATACCCCACCCATTGGTATCACTATGGTATTTGGTACAGGGGCCCAGCAAGATGGTTTGTACCCAGGGCCCAAAATTTGGTGCTACGCCCCTGCTTCTAAATATAGTTAATTGTTAAGTTTAGGTAATAAGGTCATGCAGAATAAGGCATTAATATGTGCTTAATAATTATTAATAAATAGTCAATATTCTAGTAATATGCATGCTAATAGTAATAAGCAAATAGTTAAAAGACCCTAAAATAAAGTGTTACCATTATTTTATAACAGTATCATTTTTTTAAGAAGTTTGAAATGGTCTATTATCTGACCTTCTGTTAGAGGAAACTTAAAAAAAAAAGAAAAATATTCATGACGCTGTTATAAAATTATTTGTCAGAGTATTGTCACTTAATGACATTTCAATGACAAGTTCAATTTGTACCACTGTACTTAAGCTCAAGATACATATTCATGACACTATTATAATGGCCTCATGACAGCCAATGTCAAACCAACCACACGACAGTTTAATGCAATGTTAACCCATAAAGCTAAATAATGTCAAGTTGTCATGACAAAGACACTGACAGGTTATGTTGTATTGGTTTATGTCAAATTGTCATAACTCGGACATCTTAAACAATGTCATCTTTGCATTAAAAATGACATAATCAAGCAAATGACACTTAACGACAGTTGTCATAAACATGCATAAAACCTCCTTCATATTCATGACATGTGTCATGTCATAATTATGAAGGTGTCATGTCAGTCTTATGCACACCCCTTCAAGTAAAGTGTTACCACATTAATTTATGCATGTTGTAATGTTATGAAAGTTTTAATGTTGCCGAATAGGACCCACTGGATTTGTTTGGTTTTTAAACAGCAGGTGGCAGCAAATGAATATGAAAATATTTCCCATTATGGTTTATAGTTCAGCACGTTGCACAGACTGTCAACCTCGTTTCTGCACTAAAAATACTATTAAAAGTATTCACTTTATATAAAATAATTTTAATTACATCTAAACAACACCTAGTAATTCAACAATTTGGTTTGACTTTGACTTTTTTTTTTAAATTATTATTTCTCACAATGCTGTCTTTCTGTGTCAGCTCCATCTTCGGTTCATCGCAGACCAGCCCGAACTGATGAAGGAGGCAGAGAGCGTGTCTGCGAACCTGGAGGAGATGTGGATGTCCATGCAGACGCTCTTAAATCAGAACATTTGTCTGTTGTCTTATATCAAGAGTGCACTATTGTAAAGCACCTTTCTCCAATGCATTTCTGAGAATGTTGTTGAATGTTTGTATCAGACTAAATGTCCATGCCCTATTTTGCTAATACATATTAAAAGTATTCCAAATCTATATGTGATTTGTCTGCTATTGTCATGGCACTCATATATGTTACACAGTGGGTCTTGAATGGATGACAAAATATCAAACCAAGCCTTTTATTTTGTCACGTAAAGCAGTGACATGTTTAATTGTCCGAATACAATACCCTACATAATATATCTGCTATACATATGCACACACCTACGTCCAAAAGAATCCTAGATCGTCTTCCAGTTCTTCTCATTTTGTAAGACTGAGCAGCAAGGAAGTGAATGTGTGAGATGAGAGCGATGCTGGTGGTTAGCTGGGATTGTGGTTGTTTTGTGTTGAGCAGATACTGAACAGATGGGTCTCTCTGTGTGGGAGCCCAGAACACTCCTGCACTGCTTGAGCTTTAAAGGATGACCAGTCATGCAGGCCAGTACAGATTTGGACTCCGTGTGGGTGATTTCTTCCTCATAGCACATTAAAATTGTCACTGACAGTGGCATATTTGAAAAATTTAAGAAAAAGATCCTCAATAATGCACATTAAGTCAAAGTCGGTAAAGGGGATTGCTGTCAAACGAAAGAAGACTGAAGTAAATGTACATGCTTCAGTGGTCTGGGGTAAATGTTTTAATAAAACATTCTGGTTTTTCAGAATAACTTTAAACAGCAGTTTCTTGTTATGCCATATGATACTTTAATAATCTAACAAGGATAGGCAAAAGTATTGGGTTTTTTGAACATTGTCATATTCATGCCATAAATAAAAACTGTATGAAAAAAAAAAAAAACTGCCAGACACTATTAAAAAATTACTGCAACAATAAATCATGCTATTATTTACAGTAATGAGATTTTGTTTAATTGATGCAAAATATATTAATTGGGCAGTGTATACATTTTATTGAAATTTGTCAGTAATTTTCAAGGCTTTTATGGCTTGTATTTTTTATTATTAATGTAAACAATCTATAATAAAGTGATAAATAATGGCAGTACTTTATCAGTATACAATCCGTACTAATCCATGGGGAAGGCGTCTGACAAGACTTAACCAAAATTTTGCTGTCCCTTAGTAGCTGTCAACTATTGGGAATGTTCATTTATAGGCATTTGATAAACTTATTTTTACCTTATATTAAATATATAAATTAAAAAAAAAAAAAAATAGTTTGCTTATACTTTTATAAAATAATTTTGGTGACCGAATTGAGCCAGACCAATGTAGTCAGCACTAAAAGTTTTATCAAAATTGACATTACTGCATCAACAATTTGGGACAATGGGACACAAATGTAACTTTTTCATGGAAAGATGCTATATTAAAAATTGGAATACAAAATCCTGACACCACTTGAATCTTTATTTAATTGTACATGAATATCATATGCTTTTATTGTTATACTATAGGTTTTTGCATATTATCGATATTCATACTAATCCTTGGAAACGCATTTTGGAGGTGCACTGTTGCTATGGTTACCTCAGCGGTCTTCGCTAGCGTATCCACCTCATTCCTACGCCCCATGACGCTTTGCACAAATTATGGGTGTAACTTCCGTTAAAGGTGCTAAAGAGGATCTTTTCGTTGACTGAGAAACCAAAGACTGTTACTGAGTTTTTGTAATGAGCGCATGCGTAGGAACAACCCCCCTTCTTCGAAGGAACGCCTCCCAAAACTCGTAAACACTCGTATTGGAACACAAGTGTTTACCACCAGCATTCGCTGTGTCGTGTTAGTGGATTCTTTATGTCGGACTCACCGCAGGTAACTCATAATCTGCAGTTGTTACTCCTGTCTGCTGACAAAAACATTGCATGCGGCGCCTGTGGAGTGTGGAAAGTTACTGGAGCGTGCGGTCACGGCACGGCAGTGATTGACAAGCCAGAGGGCCAATCGTTTACGCGATGATCGCATAAACGATTGGCTGATGTTTTTAAGGCCCTACCTCGTGCACAGATGATGTATATTAATATTATTCCTTTCAGTGCACCCAATAAATATCAGTTAGTAAAGACAGTTTCAAGTAACATTGCAAAAATGTATAAAACAAAACATCCTCTTTAGCACCTTTAATTACGAGGATAGAAAGTGGCGACTAAAAAGAGCTCTTGCAATATTCTTATAACATGTCACGTTAAAATACTAACACCATGCCCCATGTCCTAACCAGATGCGATGCGATAGACGCGACGCGAAAATGAGAAGCGCTAAAATCAATCAAAATCCACAGCCAATCAGAAGAGAGTGTGGGCGGGTTCTCTCGGCAAGAGCACAGCAGACAATGAAATGGGAGGCAAATACATGTTAAAATTCATAAATATTACAACATTTAAAAAGTACATACAGAGTGACTCAACCTATTTTTGTCATAGAATACTTTGTTTGTTTGCATTGAGTTCTTGTGCACATTTATTTATTTTCAAGATCTGAGGTGAATTAGCCAGTGTTGTTTTCATTACAGCTAAAAAGCTGGGAACACAGAATGATATTGAAACTCACATTAGACGTTTTTAACATTAAATAAAGCACATGAACAGTACCTGATATTACCATTGGCAAACTGTGTGTTGCTGTTCCAGTTAGGACAAAAACTCCGATACATGGAAAAGATACCTTATTGCGTGTCGCGGCGTCGCGTCGCATCTGGTTAGGACACGGTGTAGGCTAAGTGTTACATTATTCTCATGATGTCTGAAAAGAAATCATGAAAGAAAATTTGACAGTTCATTCAGTCAAACGGACGGATAAGCTTTATTTGTTGGGCAACCTTATGATTTGAAACGATTCATTTCAGTCTTTTTAAATGGAAGTTCTCCAAACCGGAAGTTCCACCCATATTTCAAAACGCAGTAGACTAGTCAGGTGTATATTTAGCCATAGTATTTAGCGCCCTCTTTTCTTATAGTTTATGAAAACGCAGTTGAAAAAAAAAAGAGTTAAAAAGTTAAAAGTTTAAAAAAAAAAATAAATAAATAAAAAATTACTTGTGTTGCCTACATTTCAAGAACATTTTGATTTTGACTACTTTTTAAAACTTAGAGAGATCAACTCATAATTCAAAGTTTTGGATGAAATGTAACTTCGACATTTCATGACAGATTCATCCAGCTATATTAAAGTTATTAATTATATAGACAGAACGTTGTTAAATCGAACTATCATTTGCCATAATGATATTATAATGCATCTTCCAAAAATATACCGGAGTAGTGTTATGTAATATGTGACGTCCATTGAATCCAGGTAAATCACAAGCGCGCGCGCACGCACACACATACTCAGCGCCCTACATAGGCGACAGTAAGACCCAGTGGAAGCCTCGTTCAGAGAGCGACATGACAACCGCGATCAACTGACGCTACACATTCACGGCCACTCAGCGTACATCACCAACAAACATTACAGGTAATGTGAAACACTTTCGAAAATGATGTATATACATTTCCCTCTCTAGATTGTGTGTCCGCTTTTCCCACGCCATTCCTTGATGTTGTTGTTTCTGTACAGATCGGCGCTCCGCTGATAGTGAACTGAAGCGCAGGGGATGCTGAAAGTGACGATGCCCGCCTCTAGAGCCGCTCCTGAATACTGGATCGATGGATCCAAGAAAGAGACGCTGGCGGACTTCTATGAGCTGGAGTCTGAATTGGGACGGTAAGTGGAAGTGCAGCAGCAATGTGCAGATGAGTTTTGGGGGTAGATGTGGCATCTTTGAAAATAAGCATCTTTTCAAAGACAATATTCACTGCTTTGATCCCTAACAAAATAGGCTACCAGAATATTTAACAGATTTAGCCTAAATAAAGCTCTCGCTCTGTTACGGCTGGCTGGTGTGGGACCATATGTTGGTTTATATTATTAACGAACTTATATTTCTAATAAATACTGGTTATTTTGACGAAGTGACAATATTTGTAACAATATTGAGCTTGACAAACGCAGTCAACACTGAAATGTGCGTAACATTTCTTGTTGCAAATAAGACCAGTATCTAATCTATCTAAAGAATGTGGCATTTGTGTATTTATTGTGCCATATTTGTTAAAATAGAATTTAGCTGAAATTTACCTGTCATTTTTAAATATAGGCATTGATACACCTATAATGTTAGTTTATAGGTAGCCTACTGATAAACTTCCACTTAAATTAAATATGAATATTAATTTGCTTATCTTTCTTGCAGTACTGTAATTTTGGTAATAGGGTTGAGCTTGACGAATACAGTCAACAAAACGAAATTTTGTAAAACTTGACAAGACAAGTATATCACATAATATTTCTCACTCCAAAGAATGTGGGATTTGTGTTTTTTAAACCAGGAATTTAACAATTTTTTTGCTGTCATTTAGTAGTAGCGGTCAGCTAGTTTGGAAATGTTGGTTTATGTATTTGATACACTTATTTTATTGTGTTTTTTTTACCTTATATTATTATTAAGTTTTATAAAAATTGACTTAAAAAAAATGGGACAATCAGACAAAATGTGTGCCTTTTTCATGAAAAGTGTTATTAAAAATTGGAATATAAACTTCTAATTCTACAGGAGTATCATAAAACATATTCCTGTCATATTACTGTAGAATTAGATTCAGATTAAAGTGGTGTCAGGCTTTTGCTCTTCTTTTATTGTATTTTATGTAGAGATCTAAATATTTTGGAAAGTTGGATTTAACACAAATTCTTTCAGGAAGGGCAGTAAAGGTGCAATATGCAGTAAAATATCCAAAAAACACTACGCCAGTGTTATATATTTTGTTCACTTGATTACTTACAATATCCCAAATGTTTCCAACTATTTGTAAATCCTGAGAAAATTGCAATTTTAACCAAGGCTCCGGGACGTGTGAGGAGTTGCCTGTCAATGGCGTCATACCCGCGTTACCCCCGGTTTCCGGTTTTATTTTGTAGAAACCATGGAAACACCAAAGACACTTTAATATATTACACGTTTTAATAGACAAGGGAACAACTGTTTTGATATATTTATAGACAGAAAATTAATTGTTATATAGCTCAACATGTTTAGTCTTATTGTTTAAATCAATTTTCTTGATTTTTTTCGAGTACCATGCTTTACCATGCCTCAGAGAAAAACACTATTTTGTCAAGCAGCTAACATAGCATAATCAGATGCAGCTTTATTTTTAGTAAAAGTAATACAGCATTTTCTCCATCATACAATACGTTTTAAAATTTATTGCATGCCATTTATCAACACAAGACATCCAATATTTAATATGATATTCTAAAATCGATCTAGCTTACTGCAGTGTGCAAAAGTGTTTCACAGCAGCCGCCGAACGAATGCACAGAGTAACATTATAACATCATTTCAACACACTCAAATGTATCTAATAATAAACAGAGCTGCGTTACCTCATACTCATGACTGGAAAAGCAGAAGTGGCGCCGGCGGCCTGTGTCATAATAAAAGTTCCGCTGCTCGTGAGGCGTGTGTTGCGCAATCACTCCAGCGGCCTCGTTCAACTCCGGCAACACTCGGTCCTGCTCTGCGTCATACTACAGTAACATTAATAATCACATCCATGAACATGATTTCTTCCAGACTCCAATCCCTATTCTTTTGCACCGTCCGTTGAGATGAAGACCACATGTCCCAAGATTCCGCTCTAAAACTTGGCATCATCAAGCTACACCTATGTTTTGAATAGGCTTCTAGCAACCTCTAGCAGACAAAATTATTACATATTGTACCATTAATTGGTCATCATCATGAATTCATATACATGAGGCAGACATTTGCAGTCTGTTGAAATATTTCAATGAGACTCATGGGAAAGGTACATCATTAGAAAAATGACTCATTAGTCTATGACAGGAGTCATTAGTCTAAACCTGAGTGGTGTTTACATTGCAACCTATTCATTTGTCACCAGGCAATACTAGGTTAGGACATCCTCAAAGTACAAAGTGTTTCCAGGACACTGAGTCTGAAACATTTGGCAGTATCATTAAATCAGCTGAACTTCATAGTGCAATTTGTTTGGCAGGCAATCTAGGACAAGATGTAGAAACCACTTGCTTCCTTAACAACTATTTTTTTATTTAAATAAATTCATTCAAGATATTAGGCAGTTGTCTTAGGTAATCAGAATGTGGTGTTTCAGCCTCTCTGGACTGGGCACAGCACAGTGCGTAGGAGGGGGAACATTCATCGATCTGTGATGGGTGGGCCATGAATTGTTGCTGAATGCCCATAAATTGTTTTTCTCTCTGTAACAATGGCTGCCCCACACTACTATATCAGCCAGTCTGTACTTTCTAGACACTTGGAGAGACACGGGCCACAGTCCAACAGGAAATGGATGCTTATTTCCCTTAAAGGATTAGCTTCACTCACCCTCAAGCCATCCTAGGTGTATATGACTTTCCTCTGTCTGATGAACACAATCGGAATTATATTAATAAATGAACAGGACCAACAAGTATGAAGCTCACGAAAGTGCATCCATCCATCATAAACATACTCCACATGGCTCCAGGGGGTTATAATAAAGGCCTTCTGAAACAAAGCGAGGCATTTTTGTAAGAAAAATATACATATTTAACAAGTTATGATGTAAAATATCTAGCTTCCGCAAGACTATCTTCCGTATTTAACTTACAGAAAAAGCTGACGTTGCGTTAGTTACGCTTTTTTCATCATTTGAATATGGAAGGTGTAGGACTTGAGAGGCATTACACTTTCTTCGTAAGCTGAATACAGAAGGCGATATGGCGGAAGCTAGATATTTTACTTTATAACTTGTTAAATGTGGATATTTTTCTTACACAAACGCATCGCTTCTCTTCAGAAGGCCTTTATAACCCCCCAGAGCTGTGTGGAGTACATTTATGATGGATGGATGCACTTTCTTGAAATTCATACTCGTTGGTCCTGTTCACTGCCATTATAAAGCTTGGATCAGGATATTTATTAATATAACTCCGATTGTGTTCATCAGAAAGAAGAAAATCATATGTACACCTAGTATGGCTTGAGGGTGTGTAAAGCTTGGGGTAATTTTCATTTGAAGGTGAACTAATCCTTTAAGGGAGCATGAATATATAAATGCTTTGGACATGTTGTATAGTAAAACAATATTCTTCCACTGAATGAAAAAATGTATGCTACAAAAATATTGTTTTGTTTTTCACAAAGTAAAAATTACATTTGGTGGAAATGAATAAGGCCTAATTATAAAGCTCCTGTGAGGTTTCATGGCAGATGCTGAACAATTGCAATCAAGGTGTCTAATTTGAGGAACGGAAACCCAGCTCATGAACGTATTACAGCACAACACCCGTATATGGAGCTGGTACAGCGTGCGGAAGCAAGACAAATGAATTTTGCCATCCGCACAGCTGAGAGTGATGCTTATCTCCAGGCACTTAAAGATAAATTCAGTTAATGCAATTAATCTTGGAATAAAAGAATCATGCATCTGTGCTGACGGGGGTAATATATCTGTTGATGTGATTACTTACCGGACAGCGCTGAGGCACAACACTAGAAATGAACCCAGATTTTTAAATTTTCTGGAAAAAATGCGAGTGGTTCTTGCCTGTGCAAAAATCACTGCCAAGATGCTAGTGGTTTCCAGGGGATTGCTAGTAACATGGTAGTACAGGTACTTCTGAGAATACCATAGCACCATGGTTCTTTTTGGGACTTTTTGTATGTGTATGCTATTGCTAAGGTATTATGTGTGTTTTTAGCAATTTCTGTGTGGTTGTTCGGGTGTTCTGGATGGTTGTTAGAGCGATGCTCTAATATTATAGCATATTATAGTTAGTTACTTACTGGTCTAAAGGGCCCACTCCAAATCTTTGTGATATTCTGGTCTCTATATATGGCGCGGGTAGTCCCTTCATCCATGTAATTGGATTGGATTTTTCTTTTTTTTTTTCTTTTTTTTTTTTTTTTGTGATCTGCTAGGTGAAAACTGTAAGTCTGATATTAAACATTTTGCATAAATAATTGTGGACTTGTGCGAAAGTTAAATAATTATGGTTATGGGTTTTTAAAAAAAATCTATAGCCCTAAGTATAAGCAATAGGGATGTTAAAGGGATAGATCAGCTAAAAATGAAAATTTGAAACATAAAAAAAAAATATAAAAAAAAAAGTTTCCACTATTTTTGTCTAAAGAATGAAAGTCAGTGGGGTCCAAAACAAAATCATTGAACCAGTGTTATTTTAGTATTATTTATATAATATGACAGTATTTATTAGTATTTTGAATGTGCTAAACAAATATTTATTTCTTTTAATTTTAGTTTGTAAGTTTTAGTAATTTTTCTATGTGCTTTATCATTATTATTAGTTTAAAAAACAGCTTGTATTAGCTTTTATTATTTTTTTCACTTTTAGTTTTAGAAAATGTATTTTATTTCAATTGCCAAAAACTATTTTTAATAGTTAAAGTTTTATTTTAACAACACTGCATTACAATTTGCAACAGTGTACGTGATTAAGTACAGTACAACATGTTCCTTTATTAATGCTGGAACAACATTCCAATCAGACAATCAGATCTGAGGGACAAGTTTATAGTTTATGTCAAGTTTATGCTTACAACCAGGGTTGGGTGCTTCTACATCAGTGTTATTCACCTATCATTTCCCTCTGATTTGGTAGTTATGGGTAGGGTTAGGTTTAGGGGAAGGGATAGGGTTAGGACTCTTTTTTCAAAAATGTTTTCCTGTCTTGTCAAAATCACAATGACCACATTGCAACCCATTGACTTGCATTCATTTTATAGACAAAAAATACTGAAATAAATATCTTATTTTGTGTGCGACAGAATAAAGAAATGCATACGTTTGGAATAATGTGAGGGTGAGTAAATGATAATAGAATTTTTATTTCAGTGTGAACTATTCCTTTAGTAATATTTATGCTTTAGATCGGGATCTAAGATGGATCTCAAGCAAAGAATGACATGAATAGAGGTTTCTAAGAAGTTCATACATTAGCATTATTAGCTCACAGTTGGCCAATCGTTTTGGAGTGCATGGGCATAGATGCTGGACTCTTGTAAATGGGGCCAGATGCAAACCGCCCAGGTCCTGAAGAAAGCAGAGCGAGCTGAATAATGAAGCCTACCACACTCCCCAGAGAGCTACTCTTCCTCCCTCTCACACTCACACTCACTCTCTCTCTCAGTCTCTGCTGTGATTATATAATGCTCGGAAAGTAGAAAACAGAAACAGGAGCAGCTTGTGTAACATACACTTCCACACTGACTCAGCTGTGCATTAAGTGCACAGGACAGCTACTCTTAAGAATCCATGTGATGGATGTGGTTACAATGAGAGAGCCACATCCAAAACATTAGTTATACGCTGTGAGCACTATAGCGTTAGATCAAGATTACATTAATTCACACAATATATTTTATGATTGAAAAACCTTTTGCATGGACTTGTTTGAAATTCACCTGTAGGCCATAATGCAGTTGAATTTAGTGGATAAAATTAAGCAATAAGGTTTGAGTGGTTTTGCTATATTGTAATATAGTCCTGGCTATGTGGTGTATTTTAGACCAAAAACCCTTTAAGACAAGGCATTTCACTCGGCGGCCATCTTTGAAACACCTCTCGGGCATGCAAGTGCAGCTCCTATTTCTTTGAATGGGGAAACATCAAATTCTCCAAAGCTGTTCACCAGGCTTTCGATTAAATTTTCTTATTTGAAATCACCAATGAAATCTGACAACAATTGTCTCATAAATTTAGTGTTGAATCATGACAAAAATGGCATTTTTCAGGCTGGATCAAGCTAATTCCTATATCTCTATAGGAAGTGCACGTCTGACTGTTTCTATAGGAACCGGAGCTTCTAACGGCCGCTGCAGTGAGGCGATGACTTTACCAATTGGTGATTGCCTCTTGCGCATTGCACTTTCTCCCATTCCTAATAATACGAGTGCACCGTCTTTCTATATATAAAGTCTTTGTTTTAGACTAACTGGAATGATGCACTGAACAATCGGCAACCACCTTGAGTGTAAAGCAAATTGTGATTGGTTAGAGCAAGAGCATGCTATGATTGGTCAGCACAAATGGCTGTTATCTGCTTGACTTAAGTAGACGGTGGGTGGAATCCACTTATTTGTGGATTTGTCTGCACGTTGTGATGCTAGAAATGTTTTAAAATCCACAAATGCATGCAGGGATCTATGCACAAGAAGCAGTTTATTTGTGAATTTTATTCATTTTTGTATAAAACTCTTTATGTTTATTTGTGGTTCTTATTCTATTTATTTGTGAATATGATTAATTTTTGTGAATCTCAATCTATTTATTTGGAATAATGCAACAATTCTAACCCCGTATAATTGTGTGTACATATCCGAGTCCCATGTGCCAATCGGCACATGTTATTATATTTTGTAAATGATCTAAAAATGACAGTCATGTCAGACACATTGCCATGGTGCTGTAGTGTGCTAGTCCGCGGATAAAGTACCCCTCAGAGTAATCAGGCTATATCATCACCTTATATGTGTTTCATAATGATCTGTCATAACTGGTGGATGCAGTTGTTTTGCCCTGTGTGTATCTCCCATTCACAATGTGATATTATTAACATAATGAGTATTGGTTGAGTTTGAGCCGTTAATAGTTATGGAGGTTTATGACGGGAAGGGCTCCCATCTGCTGGCCTGTTAGCTTTCAAAAGGAGTGCATTAGAGTTCATTCTTTCAACAGGTCATTTCATCTCCTTTTTCCCGGAACAGGATGTGGAAGTTAAGTGGATTCTGAACTAGTCTCAGCCCCTGACGCACCCATGGACAGTTGAACAAAAAAAATAGCAAGCACTTTCTTTAAACAGCAAGCTCATATCTGATTGGCTGGCATTTTGCAGTTTTCAGAAGTCAGAGTGCGCAAGTTTTTATATATAAGAATACATTTTACAATACAAATTACTTAATTTACTGAACATAATGTTTTGAACACTTAATTACATGCAATTTGCAATTAAAATAAAATGTATTATAGTTTAAATTTATATTAAAATCAATGAGCTGAACTTTAGAGTGATTTTTTTCAGCCACTTATGTAGGGCTTAAGTATGTCTTTATCCCCTGGTTCCTGGCTTTATCTAAGCCCTGTCTGTGAAATCAGGCCTATATAAAACTTCATAATTAATTATATTTTCTAGTATTATATTGTTCATAATTAATAATAAAGTGTACTGCCAAATGTACTGTCAAGCATTTATGGTAAACTAAAATATACTTTGTCATTTTTGTTGAATATGTATGTCTTGTAATTTAAGTCCCCCTGCACTCAATAATTTCATTCCTTAAAACTCATCTTTGATAATCAAAATGGCATATTTTAAAAAAATCCTGTGAAAATAATTTCTTCATGCCTTATAATAACTTGAATGTAACTATACACCTTTGCTTCATTTAGTATACACGGTTCCATGAATATGAAAATTAGCCTTCTCAATCACACCCCCTCGGACACCTGATCCAACTGTAGTAAATGCTGCACAATTGCAAGTGGAAACATTGATTTAATAAAGCAAGAGCACCCTTAGTTGATAAATATCATATTGACTAAACAGATGTGGCAAAAACTCAATTTCCTTATTTGTGTTTATGCTCTGGAGGACATCAAATGTTTCTTTTTACTTGTTTTTGCAGCAGTGAGCAATGTAGCCAATCACAGTCATGTTTGTTGATCTCTTGAATGCAATAGCTAATCAGGGAGTTTAATTTAGTCAGAATCCACTCACCAGTCAAAATGCCAGAGTTTTTGTTCAGTGCTGAGTTCTGCACGCTCGCAAATCCTCTCATTAATAAAGTGTAGACCAGTAAACCGCAGATGTGCGCTCTCAAATCACTGATTGCTATAACACCGTATTTCTGCATGAACACAGTTCAATATGTTTGCGTAGTTGTCAAAATGTATGCACTGTGAGTGTTTTTATAACAGATGCTCGCCAAACAAGCGTGTTTTGGAGAAGTTTGAGAGTATCAGTGGTGGTATATATGTTTAATAATTTTGAATGGATCCGCATAGGATATAAAATTCAGTCCTTTGGCATCTCCCTGTGGTCTTGTGTGGTATGGCAGGTTGACATATGCTTATTTGTTTAAAGGTGCCATCGAATGAAAAATTTAATTTACCTTGGCATAGTTGAATAACAAGAGTTCAGTACATGGAAATGACATACAGTGAGTCTCAAACACCTTTGTTTCCTCCTTCTTATGTAAATCTCATTTGTTTAAAATACCTCCGAAGAACAGGCGAATCTCAACATAACATTAACATTAATATGCACTCCCACAATATTTGCATATGCCAGCCCATGTTTAAGGCATTAGACAAGGGCAGGCAGTATTAACGTCTGGATCTGTGCACGGATCATCAGACTAGGTAAGCAAGCAAGGACAATAGCGAAAAATGGCAGATGGAGCAATAATAACTGACATGATCCATGATATCATGATATTTTTAGTGATATTTGTAAATTGTCTTTCTAAATGTTTCGTTAGCATGTTGCTAATGTACTGTTAAATGTGGTTAGAGTTACCATCGTTTGTTACTGTATTCAAGGAGACAAGAGAGCCTTCGCTATTTTCATTTTCATTGAAAACTTCATTCTTTACACACTGTTGGAGAGATTTATAATGTTAGTTTTAGCCACGGACCACCATCAAACTCATTCAGAATCAAATGTAAACATCCAAATAAATACTATACATGACGAACACTTTGTAAAGATCCATTCTGAGGGTTATATTAGCTGTGTGAACTTTGTTTATGCTGTTCAAGGCAAGCGCGAGCTCCGGGGGCGGGGAGCACGAGCAATTAAAGGGGCAGCAGCCTGAATCGGAGCATTTATAATGATTCCCCAAAATAGGCAGCTAAAAAAATTAATAATAAAAAAAAATCTATGATGTATTTTGAGCTGAAACTTCACATACACATTCAGGGGACACCTTAGACTTATATTACATCAAGTTACTGTATAACTGAGCAGCGTAGGTGCTTTTAAGTTGTACAGAATGTCTGTAAAGTATGTTTGCAAAAAAGAACTCTGAAGTTTTAAATCTATCCCGAGATTTTTCTTTAAAGAAATACTAACATGGGGTTGAAAAGTAATAACACTACAATACAAATGTACAAATGGCTTGCAGTATTGATTCGGAGAGGAGGGGGGCCTTGGCGTAAAAAAGGTTGGGAACCACTGGTGTAGACACAATATAAATAAGAGATTCATTGTGCAGACAACTTAATTGATTATAACGGAACTTTGTGTGTAACGCCACACCAGCAGAGGCAGCCCTTGCCTGAGAATTGACTGTGTACTGCTCCCTCTGCTTCTACTTGGATTTCTTGTTTGAACAGTATTTAGGAAGAGACTGTGTTTGCACATTGCGCAGTATTGCCAGTTCATCTGCCTTACCAAGTGTTTCCATTGTTTTCTGCCTGATTGTCTTGTGTATGATTCTGCCTGATTTTCCGATTTACGTCTGTTGGATTATCCCTTTGCATTGGTTGCCTGATTTGGACTGATGACTGTGTTTGGACCTTTTTCCTGTTTATCCACCTCTGCCTTTTGGATTACCCTTGTGTATGTCACCAGGTTGGACTGCTATTGCGGTTTTGACCTATTGCCTGGCTTAATGTTTCTGTCTCTTAAACCTGCTGCTAATAAACACCCGGAAATGAATTCTAATGCCGCCTCAGCCTCGTCGTCACAGAATACTTCACCTCCACTGAATCCATCAGAAGTTTAAATCTTGCAAGCAGCTTTCGCCTATCAAACTGAGGTGTCAAAGGGCTACCAAGATCAACTTGCTAAGCTCCAGTCTATCAACAAACACCTGA
Source organism: Chanodichthys erythropterus (assembly GCF_024489055.1). Lineage (NCBI taxonomy): Eukaryota > Metazoa > Chordata > Actinopteri > Cypriniformes > Xenocyprididae > Chanodichthys > Chanodichthys erythropterus. The sequence continues at coordinate 4,825,744 of NC_090233.1, read as the reverse complement.
CTCATTACATCCAGTGTCTTCCATTGGCCACGCCAAAGACGCTTTGCATTACCAGATAAATTTGATGGATGTGCAGAGCAGTGTAGAGGCTTTATATGACAAATAAGGATTTACCTTGATAACCAGGAAGACAAGTTTGTGTCAGAAGAAAAGAAATGCACTTTTATGATGACGTTATTACCTGGCAAAGCTCTAGACTGGGCTGTAAGATTTGTATAATTTAGAACATCTTTTGATTATTTCATTCAACAACTGCACAAAGTGTTTGAATATCCCGCTGGGGGCAAGGATATCTCAATGCAAATTCTACAAATGTCACAGGGTAACCGTACTGCTGCTGATTATGCCATCTTGTTCAGAACGCTCGCTGCTCAAAGTGGATGGAATGTTATTTCACTAAAAGCTGTTTCAACGGAGCCTCAACCCTGATCTGCAAACAGAGCTGGCTTGTAAAGGAGAAAATCAATCATTTTCTGACTTTGTGTCAGCTCTGGCCATCCAGGTATATCTCACACTCTTCACTTACTGCAGAACTCATTCTGATGGCCCTCTATGACCAAGGATGTCACTAGTTACATCAAAGCCTGCCAAGTCTGTGCCCAATCTAAGACCCCCAAAGTGTTACCTCCAACCACTACCTATCCCACAACCACCTTGGTCCCATCTTTCCATTGACTTTGTAACCGATCTACCACTCTCCAATGGCTTCACTGCTATGCTAGTCATAATTGACCACTTCTCCAAGTCCTGTTGTTTGGTCCCTCTAAAGGGTCTCCCCACAGCCATGGAAACTGCTCAAGCACTATTTCATCATGTCTTTCAAATTTATGGGATACCTGATGATGATATTGTCAGCGATAGAGGAACTCAGTTCATGTCCCAAGTTTGGAAAGTTCTGTAATCATCTGGACATGTCAGGATACGACCCTCAGTCAAATGGACAAGTCGAACAGTTAAACCAAGAAACTGGCAGATATCTTCGATCATACTGTAGCCGAGAATAACACAGAATACGCACAACATTTACTAACTCATTCCTCAACTGGCCTGACCCCCTTCCAGTGCTTCCTTGGGTATCAACCTCCTTTGTTCACGTGGTCTGGCGAACCCTCATCAGTCCCTGCAGTGGACGATTGGACAGCACACTTGTCCGTCTTCAGGCCAACAGACGACGTTGCCCACATCCTCCCTACCAACCAAGACAATGGGTCTGGCTTTCTACGAGGGACCTCAAGCTGCGGCTACCCAGCAGGAAGCTCAGTCCAAGGTATGTTGGTCCTTTCAAAATTCTAAAAAGAATAAATGAGGTCACATACCAGTTAGAGCTTCCTGCTAACTATCGTATATATCTACATCCTTTCATGTTTCCCTCCTCAAACCGGTGACCCGGTGACCCCGACGCTGAGGCTCGAGAGCCGCCACCTCCAATGAACATTGATGGAACTCCAGCTTACAAGGTGAATGAGTTACTGGACTCTAGACTCAATGCTTGTTGGACTGGGAGGGCTACGGACATGAGGAGAGATCATGGGTAGCCGCCCACGATACTCTGGACCCTTCTCTCATTGAGGATTTCCGTCCTGCCAGACCCAATCGACCAGTGCCACGACGATGTCCGCGTCAAGCGCCAGGAAGCGGTCCTAGAGGAGGGGGTTCTGTTACGCCACACCAGCAGAAGGTGCCCTCGCCTGAGTATTGACTATGTACCGCTCCCTCTGCTTCTACTTGCATTTCCTTTTTGAACAGTATTTAGGTAGAGATGGTGTTTGCACATTGCGAATTATTGCCAGTTCATCTGCCTTACCGAGCAATTCCATTGTTTTCTGCCTGATTGTCTTGTGTATGATTCTGCCTGATTTTCCTATTTACGTCTGTTGGATTATCCCTTTTTTTATTTAGTTGTAAGCTGCATTTTCTAAAATTAGCTCTTACTCCTGTACAACTCCTCTGTCTAATCACCTTGCAATACAATGCCTCTAATCCTGTGCAAGTGCTTAATCAAACAATGCTAAACAGTCCAGTTGGAGTTAATGGGATGGAAATCCCTGTAGCATCTCATTCCAAGGACTGAATGCTACAATAGAATGAGGTTGACTTCATTAATAGAGACAGAGTGACTTATCAGGACTTGTTAAAATCTTGACAAATCATTTATTGTGTGATAAAGATAAGATGATTTTGCACAAAGTTGAAACTAATTGTGCTCTCAAAACCTCTTCTCGAGAACAATTTTTCACACTTGAGATTTTTTACCTTGGGTTAACATAATCCTAGATTATCTTGTTCTATCAATACTGTGTTAAATAAAAATCAATGACATAATGCAATTTCAACTCTCAAAAAAAAACAAACAAACAACAAAAAAAATAGATTCCTGGTCTTATTGTGCATGTATCACCCAAAAAAAAAAAAGTCTAATCTTTCACCAGAATAATGTTAACCATCAGGTAATTAGCTCATTATGGAATGAGGCAACTGTTGTAGGTAATGCAATTCATTTAAAGTCAAATATAAAGTCAACTGGTCACCTGGATATTCTCAGGTACACAATAACAGGATCAGAGGTCTGAAAGTATTCGTACTGTGACAAAATTTTAGTTTTTAGAACTAAAAATGGACTTTTGTAAACAATGCCAATTGCAATTTACAATCTTGCACCTGTAAATCAACTTCAGTCAAGTTTACACAAAAATGAAAATTGTCATCATTGAATCACCATTGTATATGTATTTACATTTAAAGTCCCTGTAAAGTATGTGTTCTGAGTTTGTCACACTGCAGAAAAATGTGTTATTAACCACCCAGCCAAATTTGAATGATTAAAAAAAAATCTGCAAATAAATGAAATAAGTTATCAAAATCTCGAAAAAATAGGCAGCGTTCTCTGCTCTCAAACACTGGGGGTGTGTCCGCTGTCAGCGCTGAAACCACACCCACTCGCGAGAGCTGCAGCCTCAACTTACTTGTCTAATGAGTCAAACATACTGATGCATATTAACAAAATAATCACGTTAGAGGGTTGCAAATTTTAGTAGAGTTACCATGGATTACTTACTAATTTTAACATAGGCACACACGGTGATCTCGAATAGCTCTCGTGGTACTTTAAAGCCATACGTCACAGTCACATGACGTCAGCGCTGTTTCAAGTCGGACAACATTTCTTACCAGCATGCACTGCTTCAAGTCAGCCGCCGATCGGTCTTTGCGGCGCTGCATCAAGTCGAACAAGCCTATAGTGTTAGGGGCGGGACCATGCTCCAGTGCGTCATCAGACCCCCATTTTAGCTCCGCCCAAAAAATCCTAACGCTCTAACTTCACAATTAAGCATTACAAAATTCATAGTCTTTGTAATGTGATGGTTTCTTTGTAAAGAATTCTCCGAATTGACTTTACAGGGACTTTAAATTAATAATTTGATACAATACAGTTATTGTGTACATACATGTTTTTATGTTGTTCTTATATTAAAAAAATTACCTGCATGTAATTACATCTGTAATTAATTTCTGTAAGTACAATTACAATTACACTGTTGACCCATCCCTTACACCTTAACCCAACCTTAAACCTAACCACACCACTAAACCTGTCCCTAACCTTACCTGTGTCCCACCTCAGTAGCAGCAAAAGTGTTTTACAATAAAATATGAACACAATAAGTACATTGTACTTATTTTTTATGTGATTTCTTAGTAGTTAAGGCCACGTAATATAAAGTGGGACCGATATTTTTAATGAAATCTAAGATTTCTTTCCCTCCATTGAAAGTCCAGTATACCAAAACTTTGAGTTTTATTTTAATTATTTAATCACTTATGTAATTTCAATTATTAAAATAAATTTTAATTTTTTAGGGGGAACTGTGCATTTAATGGTAATTTTAAATGACCTGACTATGTAAGTCTCTGGGACAATATTAAATATTAAACTGAAATATTAAGTGATATTAAACTGATACCTGTAACCTGAAATTGTTATATTTTTAAATAATTAGTTGATTATGGACTGATAGTAAAAAGGGCCTTTTTTCTTTGGAAATGTGTTTGAATAAGCATTCCGTTTAATCTGCATACAAAGTATAGGCTAGTATCAAAGTACCATTACTCAAGTACTGTACTTTAAGCCTCTGCTAAGGATCTATAGAGAGTCCAAAAAGGGTTCAGAGGTACTATAATTGCCAGCTGATTTTGGTAGGTATATAGATTCTTTTAATGTGGTTATATAACCAACTGAAATCAATATTTTTGGGACCTGGAGATTATGTGGAGCAGATTGGTGCCATAAGCCGGTTGCTACACTCGCCTGATGTATAATCACATGTACAGTCAGTGGGAGGGTACGGTTAGCATAGAGAGAGAGAGAGAGAAAGAGAGAGAGAGAGAGAGAGAGAGAGAGAGAGAGGGGTAGGCGGGATCTATAGCTTTGTGGATCTGGCACCGGTCTCCTAATGTGTACCCAGATGCTAGTTCTTGGACACTGAGGTGGCCTCTCCACTTTAATTGCATTAGCCAAGCTGTCCACCCAAATTTCATTTATTTGCACACTGGACACTTTCCAGCTGAGATGCTTGTTTGTAACTGCTGGCTGTTTCTTGCTTCCAACATATTGTGTTGGTCCTGTGCCAGCAGAATACCGTAGTAAGAGATCTGATTATAAAGAAGATATTAAGAGATTGAAAGTTCACAAAGCTAAACAACAACTAGATGTTTGTCTATTTTTTGTGCATTGCTATGAGGGTGTTGTGGGTGCTTGCCAGGGCATTGCTGCACATTTTCTAGGATGTTCTAGGTGTGTTTCTGAGTGGTTGTTAAGTGATTGTATTCTGGCATGGGGTAAAACAACCCACTCCCTCTAACATGGTTTAACTTGTGTGAAAAGGACTGAAAGTTTTTGGTGTTTAACCTCCACTAGTGTTCATTTTGGCTGGTAACAAAATTAGGCATATATTTGTAAAGTTTAGCAAAAATGTGGGCAGAGGCATGTGCCAATGTTTTTCCTATGTCAGTTTCTAGTATTTGTTAATCCATTGCTCGAAGGTGTTATGGATGGTTGCTAAGGTGTTCTAAGTGGATGCTGGGAGTTACTATGCTGTTGCTTACTAGCCCAAGTCAAAAGAGCCCAATAGCCATAGCACAAGAGACACAGTACATGCCTAGTATAATCATGATGACCCAAATTATGATGATTCACCCAAAAATGAAATTTCTGTCATTAAGTACTCACCCTCATGTTGTTCCAAACCTATAAGACCTTAGTTAATCTTCGGAACACAAATTCAGATATTTTTGATGAAATCCAAGCGTTTTTTAATCCTTAATAGAAAGCAACGAAATTACCACATTCAAGGCCCAGAAAAGTAGTAAAAACATTGTTAAAATAGTCCAAGTGACTACAGTGGTTCAACCTTAATGTTATGAAGTGATGAGAATACTTTTTGTGCGCAAAAACAAAACAAAAATAATGACTTTATTCAACAGATTCATATCTCCCCTGTCATTCTCCTATGCTATTTTCATTGCAGCGCTTCCGGGTTCTATGTCTGAACGCCAGCTCAGTATTGGCCGACGCTTGTTCACGTGAGCAGCGCAACGCATGCGTGTGATGCTGACGCAGGAGCCCGCCAATAATGAGTTGGCATTCAGACGTAAACACGGAAGCACTGAACTGTGTTCACTGCGTCAACTGCATACTGAGTCTGAGAGGGGAGAGACAAATTTGTTGAATAAAGTCATTAGTTTTGTTTTGTTTTTGTGCACAAAAAGTATTCTTGCTGCTTCATAACATTAAGGTTGAACCACTGCAGTCACATGGACTATTTTAACAATGTTTTTACTACTTTCCTGGACCTTGAATATGTTAATTTCTTTGCTTTCTATTGAGGATAAAAAAAATAAATAAATAAAAAAAACTTTTTGGATTTTATCAAAAATATCGTGATTTGTGCTCCGAAATTGTGCTGAACGAAGGTCTTCCGCGTTTGGAACGACAGGAGGATGTGTAATTATTGAAAGAAAAAAACATTTTTGGGTGAACTAAGTATGAGCAATAGTGATATTTGTCTTAGCAAACATCTATATGTCTGCCAACAGTTAGTAGTTGCAGAATGGCTCATTTAAAGAGCTTGAAAGGTGTATTCCTTTGTGTTATACAAAGGTGTCTTTTTAATGGTACTGCCCCATTACGATTTTTGCAAATTAAAATTTATAGCACCGCAAGGATAATATACAGTAGGTTTTCTTATAAGGGGACAAAGTTAGAATATAAAATATATACATTCTTGTTTAATTTGTTTAATTTTCAGTTTATATATGCCTCTCAATATACACTAAAGTTCAAAAGTTTGGAATCGATAAGATTTTATTTATTTTTTTTACAGAAATTAATACTTTTATTCAGCAAGGATGCATTAAGCATTACACTGATATAAAAAAAAAAAAAAAATCAACCTTACAAATGCTGTTCTATTGGCAAATGTATCCACCAATATAATAATAATGGGTGTAAATGTTTCTTGAGGACCAAATCAGCACAACAGAATAATTTCTGAAGCATCACGTGGCACTGAAAACTGGCATGACATAAATTAAATTGATAGACATAATTTAAATTATAATAATATTTTACATTATTACTGTTTTTTTACGGTCTAAATGCAGCTTTGGTGAGTATAAGAACATTTTAAAATCCTACTGATCCCAAACTTTTGAATAGTATTTATGGAGGTAAATATTAATGTATGGGATACAGCTGAATTTTATGTAAATGCTATTTTTCTCTCTTGCAGGGGAGCTACATCAGTGGTGTTCCGATGCCATCAGAAAGGCACCCAGAAGCACTATGCTGTGAAAATGCTGAAAAAAACAGTAAGTGCACTGACAGATTTCTCTCCACATGTTACCATGCTTTGTTCTCCTGCCTTTGTTCTGCCTCGTATAGCCAAGGAGTTTCTGGTCAGGACTTCCTTCCAGCTGCTAAGATCTTACAGACCTCACTACTGTTGTCTTCCATTTCTCTATATCACTCTGATGCATGATGGGTAATAATTGCTGTCAGCCAGTGTTGTTGTCAGAGCAGTACTCCACATACCTTGCCATTTGAAACATACCATCATCTGTGCTTTCTTGCACCTGTGTATGGAATACTAAGACTATCTTAAGCCTTTCTAGTGCATATGTAATTATATTATGGTACTATATATAAGGCATTTTGGCATCGCATTAAGGTGCTGCAAATAAATGCTGTATACCTAGTGTCAAGTTACAACAAGAAGAACTAAACATGGTTTAAATGTAAAGTGACATGACGGTCAAGTATGGTAACCCATACTAGTTTTTTGTCCTCTGCATTTAACCCATCCAAGTTAGTAGACACACATTAGAATAGTGAATAGTGAACCAGAACAGAAGAAGAAGAATATGAAAAGAAAGGATTTTAAAGTCAGATATTTTTAACTATACAATATATAGAAAATGGTTTAGTATGCATGCTTTTTTGAAGTATTTAAAGAAATTAAATACAAAACAAGAATTCTGTCATTCTGTCTCACCCTATTGTTCTAAGCCTGTATGACTTCTTCTGTGGAACAGAAAGTTGTTTTCCAGAATGTCCCTCTTTTCCTTTCAATGAAAGTGAATGAGGACAGATACTTTTAAACTCCAAAAGGACAAAGAGCGTCATGTAAAATAACCCCTTTTGTGTTCCATAGAAGAAAATGTCAACTTTTCTTTAAAGCAAAGTTGACATGATGGTGAGTTTATGATGACAGAATATTCTCTTTAAATGTGGAAAAGTGAATGATTTTGAATTTTTGAAGTTTTTCTCTCTGCACTGAGCTGATGTTGCTATTCCACTTTACCTGATTGTAATGGCTTCATAATTGTGCACCGTGTTCACTTTGTACTCAGGCAATAACTTGGTTGTTCTTGCAGGTTGACAAGAAGATTGTACGAACGGAGATAGGTGTATTACTGCGCCTCTCTCATCCAAATATAGTAAGTCTAAAAGGGAAAAATCCAGGGCCTTGTCTACTTGTGTCCTATGGCACACAGCCTAAAATATGCATAAATATGCACAAGAACACTCACTTAGATGTTCGTCCTGTCTCTGCAGTACTGTCTGTGTTTGATTTAGTAAGGTCTGATTATGCAAATGTTAGTCAGACATTATAGCTACCCTAGACTTCATCAATAATTAATCATATGATGTTTTTGAATTCCTCCAGTGAAACGCTCTCTCTTTTTTTCATGCCGTTTTCTGTCAGATCAAACTGAAGGAGATCTTTGAGACCCCTGCGGAGATTAGTCTCGTGTTAGAACTTGTTACTGGTGGAGAATTATTTGACAGGTCAGTTCACCATGGGGGTAAAGTGCTACAAGCTAATAATGGCTGATTAAGTTGTGAACTCCATGCTGTGCATTGACACTTTTTCCCTAGAACTGTAATTAATTGTGTTTTCTTAGGCTCTTTCTTGTGTTTTGTAAGCACAAACATGTTTGTGATACCTTGTTGAGGAGAGGTGTGTTAGTAGTTTTCAAGCAAGCAACATTTTTTTTTTTAAATTTTTTTTTTTTTTATTAAACACTTACTTGAGAATCTTATGAAAAATCGAATCTCTGAAAATGAATATTATATATATATATAAATATATAGTCAAACCAAAATTTATTCAGACACCTTGAACATTTCATTCATTAATACAGTTATTCACTATAGTTTAAAAAATGGTAATAAAATATGACAACGTGTCAGAAAAAAATAATCTTAATTATGTCAGATAACACTTAAGCAAACATGGTCTGAATATTTTTTTTTATCAATTTTACTGGAAGTCCACTGTATGAAGAATTTTTGGGTATAATATGTCACAGTTTACTTTATTTTGCTATATCCTGTCAATCAGAAGAGGGCAGGAAAATGCACTGCATTTGGGCTTTGTGTAAAGAAAGCTGTTTGATATTCAATATTAATAGTAATTATATGAATTAATAACGTTCAGAAAGTTAAGAAATATTAATTTAATCTTCAGAATTTAGTTAATGTGTGTTAATATTAATTTGAGTAATGTTTGTTTATAACTTATACTAGTTACTCTGAAACAAGTTGATGAAATGGAGAGAATAAAGTTTTTATTATTGCATTTCTGTCAAAACATAATAATTTAAATATAATGATTAATGATTAATTATAATGAAATTAATGAAATTATATATATATATATATATATATATATATATATATATATATATATATATATATATATATATATATATATATATATATATATATATATATATAAAATTAATTTTCTGATATATATTAAAGATATTAATATACAGTGTACGGAAAGTATTCAGACCCCTTTAAATTTTTCACTCTTTGTTATATTTCAGCCATTTGCAAAAATCATTTAAGTTAATTTTTTTCCCTCATTAATGTACACACAGCACCCCATATTGACAGAAATACACAGAATTGTTGACATTTTTGCAGATTTATTAAAAAAGAAAAACTGAAACATGGTCCTAAGTATTCAGACCCTTTGCTGTGACACTCATATATTTAACTCAGGTGCTGTCCATTTCTTCTGATCATCCTTGAGATGGTTCTACACCTTCATTTGAGTCCAGCTGTGTTTGATTATACTGATTGGACTTGATTAGGAAAGCCACACACCTGTCTATATGAGACATTACAGCTCACAGTGCATGTCAGAGTAAATGAGAATCATGAGGTCAAAGAAACTGCCTGAAGAGCTCAGAGACAGAATTGTGGCAAGGCACAGATCTGGCCAAGGTTACAAAAAAATTTCTGCTGCATTTAAGGTTTCTAAGAGCACAGTGGCCTGTGTTGGAAGACGTTTGGGACAACCAGAACCCTTCCTAGAGCTGGCCGTCCGGCCAAACTGAGCTATCGGGTGAGAAGAGCCTTGGTGAGAAAGGTAAAGAAGAACCCAAAGATCACCGTGGCTGAGCTCCAGAGATGCAGTCAAGAGATGGGAGAAAGTTGTAGAAAGTCAACCATCACTGCAGCCCTCCACCAGTCTGGGCTTTATGGCAGAGTGGCCCGACGGAAGCCTCTACTCAGTGCAAGACACATGAAAAAACACCTGAAGGACTCCAAGATGGTAAGAAATAAGATACTCTGGTCTGATGAGACCAAGATAGAAATTTTTTGGCCTTAATTCTAAGCGGTATGTGTGGAGAAAACCAGGCACTGCTCATCACCTGTCCAATACAGTCCCAACAGTGAAGCATGGTGGTGGCAGCATCATGCTGTGGGGGTGTTTTTCAGCTGCAGGGACAGGACGACTGGTTGCAATCGAAGGAAAGATGAATGCGGCCAAGTACAGGGATATCCTGGAAGAAAACCTTCTCCAGAGTGCTCAGGACCTCAGACTGGGCCGAAGGTTTACCTTCCAACAAGACAATGTGACTGTTCTTGAATGGCCCAGCCAGAACCCTGACTTAAACCCAATTGAGAGACCTAAAAATGGCTGTCCACCAACATTTACCATCCAACCTGACAGAACTGGAGAGGATCTGCAAGGAGAAATGGTATAGGATCCCCAAATCCAGGTGTGAAAAACTTGTTGCATCTTTCCCAAAAAGACTCATGGCTGTATTAGATCAAAGGGTACTTCTAATAAATACTGAGCAAAGGGTCTGAATACTTAGGACCATGTCATATTTCAGTCTTTCTTTTTTAATAAATCTGCAAAAATGTCAGCAATTCTGTATTTTTATGTCAATATGGGGTGCTGTGTGTACATTCATGAGGAAAAAAATGAACTTAAATGATTTTAGCAAATGGCTGCAATATAACAAAGAGTGAAAAATTTAAGGGGCTCTGAATACTTTCCGTACCCACTGTAAATTAAAAAAATACTAGAATATAAATATATGTGTATATAGCAAGGAAAATAAATCCTATTTAACATTTTTTTAATTTTTTGCATTGTCAAATTGTTTTCATTTTATCATAGATAAAAGTTATATACATTTAATTTAAATAATTTGTGTCATAAAAATAATACTGTACAAAAAAAATAATACGGTTCTAAAACCGTAAAAATATTTTAGTTAAAAATATATAAGTTAAAATATATAAAAGTATAATAACAGTATTAAAAGTAAAATAGGGCTAGTCCTAGTTGGACCTGCATAGCAACATGTGAAAAAACACACTGAAAAAGTGGTGATCTGAAAATGGTAATATTTAAATTAAACGGGTTAAATATTGTTTAAGATCACTGAATCAACCTAAATTATTTTATACCAACAAAACTGGGGAGTAGAAATACAACACATTTTATAATGCAGAAGACCTTAGCAGTGACATATAGCAATGCCCTGGCAATCAAACATTCTTCAGAAAATGTTAAAATTTAGTTGGTCTAGTGAATGGTCATCTAGTAAAAGCTGGAAGACTTGAATTAACCTTCATCATCTGTTACAAAATAACAGGTGCATGTCTGCAGTCATGAACTAATCACATAGCTGAATAACACTTCAATAGAGGAACAATTTTGACTGTAAAACCCAATGATTCTACTGTTATTCACTCCATTTTATCCTCATTCGGGATTATCTTATTTCCCGTTTCCATACAGTTGTCAACATGAGTCATTTAATAGAAAAGCCTATTCTTAAGGACAATCAATAGATACGTCTTCATTCATCTTGTGTGCTGAGGTGTGGTTGACTCACACTAAGGCTGGAAAATAATGAAGTGAAAATGTGAAAAAAAAAAGATTCAGCCATCTATTTTACACTCAATATGGAGTTACACTGGAGAGTGGAGACCAAATGTTGCCTTCCATTTTTCAGGGTGGTGGAGAAGGGCTACTATAGCGAACGAGATGCTGCTGACGCGGTTAAACAAGTGCTTGAGGCAGTCGCGGTGAGTGTCTCACATTTCCTATCTGAAAGCGATTTTTCTTCTTCTAGTTTTTTGCTTTTCCTGGACTAGAAGCTAGGTGAATGCGTTACAAATGTGGTTTTCAACTGGCTTTGCTTATACATTGGACATTGTGTGTCAACCCAACAAAATACCAGAATTGTTTGACACTAATATTGCTCTGAACCAGGCCCAACAGAGTGTAAAATTATTAAAAAGACATGGCTAAATAAGAAAACTGACAATTTTGTAAATGCATAAACAACAGCAGAGGTGTGATTTATCAGCCTAACACATGAAACAAACAATGGGCCAAATATAGTATTAGGATGCTAAACATGAGAAATGCACAGCCACTAAATTCATAAATATATCACGATGATTTCAGTAAGAGAGATTCAGATTTCAGTAAACTGTCAAACTGTTTATTCTTGTTCCAGCCCATGTTTGTGTGTGTGTGTGTGTGTGTGTGTGTAGTTTTTCACGGTTTTTGAGAATCGGAGCATGCCATGCAACCTGTCCATGTTGGCATCTACCTAATTTGGCTAGCTTGTACTAAATGACAGATGATACTGTAGGATACTGTAGAGTTTGATTGGATGCACGACGTTTGACCTCACCAAGAGAAATATGGTAAACGTTTTCTCCCTTTTACAGCCAATTTTTTTAACTATCTTGCAAGGATACCAGAAAGAGCCATGACTCATATAACAGTTTATATTGACCAGACTCCACCCACAGGCATTTGGTAACAAGGGTTATTATTGTTAACTAAAACGAAAATTTTTAAAACATTTTTGTTAATTGAAATAAAATAAAATATAATATACTATAGCCAAAATTTCCATACAGCACACCTTTACCAACACCAGCCATTAGTAAGCTCTTCCTTAAATTGGAACATAAAGTCTGCACTAGAGGCTTAGTAACTACTACCTTGTAGCTAACTCTATACTTTATTCGGTTGCACCATTTATTCTTAAGGCAGAACGTAGCTAGTAGTTTGTAAGCTCTCTGTAAAAAAAGTAATGCTTATTCGCGTGATATGAAGTTGTGTTTAAATGGGTGAATTTCCGTTTCTTTTGCCTCACGTAACTTAACAGTAAAAATAATTTTCATTTAATGCGATACTACTTAAAAGCACCATGTGTAATTTTTCACCGCTAGAGGTTGCTTATTCAAAACAAAGGCAGAGTTTGATGACTCCTTGATTTTCGTGGAATCATGGAAGTTTTCACGTCTACAGCCAGTGGAAAAAAATCTGACAGGCATCTGGTGGTGGTGTTTTACGAATCCATGCACCAAAGGTGTGGATGTTGTAGTTTGCTTGCAACTTTGAAAACAAAAATAGTTCCCAATTAAACGCTGGGTGCCGCTGTTGTTGAGCTAATTAGTAAAGGTGCACAAAGTTTATGCGTTACTATCAAAACACATCAAAATCGAATCATACCAATCATACCTACCTGTCCAAAAGAAATACTGCAACCATGGCATCAACTTTTAGACCCTTTGACTCCTGCAGTTGTCTACAGCATGGAAAAGCAACATCGATATTATGATCTTTTATGATCCAGCCTTTTTTTCCCCGTTGTAGCGATTTCTAAGATTGTCTTTCTTTTGACCAATACTTTTGCAGTGCCACTTGTTTTTGGTTCAGAAGGAAAGTTAGGCTGTTGCTGTTTTCCTGTCATTCTCACTCTGACTCTACACAGCGTACAAGAAACACGATGATGACATGTGATGCCTGTGTGAACAGGCTGCACAGTGGTATGCAAACACACATTGACCGACAGGGAACACATTCTATCATTTCGTTCAGACCGAACGCAATGATTGAACGAACATTTTATGGTCCTACACCTTCCACAGACGATATATATTTATAAAAATGCATTTAGACCACTTAACATCGTGATTGCTATCAGGATATGAGGAGACTTTCAACCAGCATAACAAAAAATGTTTCTGAAGTGCTAGTTAAGTGCTAGTTTCTTTGCTTGGTGTTTAGTTGTTCTGAAGCCAGTTGCCTAAGTAAGTGTTCTCTGAATCTGATACATTTTATTTCTTTTGCCTTTGGATTATAACTTTCTCTATTTTATTTTTATGGACTTTTTTGCTTTAAGATCTTTGGAGTTTTGGAAAATTTTTGTGGACTGCCCTTTTTTGGACTGGTTTAGTTACTTGAGAATTACTTTTTGCTGTTTTTGCTCCAGCTGTGGAGTTTTTGGCTCAAGGATTGATAGCCTGACTCTCATGCCAGAGACCCGAGTTAAAGTCCTATGTTAAAGCAATGACTTCCCTGAGATCGCTTTTTGGTGTCCTGCAAGGTCACCGTTTCGAGCCCTGACACTGGCAGCCACACTCGCCTTCTGACCCTGTCTCCGGCTAGGGCCAGCTACAAGGCCAGAAGAGTGGGTTGATTAGATTAGATTAGATTAGATTAGATTCTAATCTAATCTCTTCAACCCAGGGCAATCCCACATGCCCATTATTAGCAAGCCCCTTAACATTCACATAGCTTGAATGAAGGAAGGCGAACAAATTAACCGAGTATGGTTTCCTCCGTGATCTCAACACTTCCTCATGGAAATAGGGAAGAAATTAAAGGCTCACGAGAAGGAAACGATTATGACCCTTGAGGAAACGTTCATCTAGTATGCCTGAAACTGATTCCTCTTTATCTACTAAAAAAGTCTCAGGGCTTAGACTTCTGCTGTCTCCTGGTTGCCATGACTTCCCTTAGATCCCTTTTTGGCTTCCCAAAAGGACGCTGTTTCGAGCCCTGACTCCTCGCAAGTGGGGCATGGGCAGCCACACTCGCCTTCTGACCGTGTCTCCAACTAGGGCCAGAAGAGGGAGTTGAAAGGATCACAGTGAACACAAACAGCTCCCTCAAGAACTGCCTGTGCATCCCAAAAATCACCCATAATAAAACAAGGACATGGTGTTTCACATCTCCTAAACACTCTTTCTCTGTCCATATCATTTTCCATAAATCTGACACATGACCGGGATCTTTTATCGCTGTGACTGCTCCATCTTTCAGTTTCAAATGATCTGCAAATCCAGCGTCGAGCTGGGCCTTGTTTATAAAACCATAAGTGCCAATCCTGCAAGTTCATGCTGCCATGTAAAAACACTAGATATTCTCCATTCATTTTAACCAATAAAAAAAGTGATTGCAATGACTTTACAGGACTTTATCCTTATTTTGATAGTTTAAGGCGGTTTACACGGCTAACACTGGGTTCTTTTGGAAGCAAGGTTTTCTTTCCCTCACAACCAAAAACACACTTCTTTGGTGACATTGTACGAAACTTGTACGAACTCTGAAGGAGTGTATTTGGCACAGAAATACTTTGACATACATCCAGCTTGTTTTTTGAAACGTTGGCCATGTTTAGCGTGAGAATCCAACTCTTTAACAATGTAAATAAGTTAGAATGCATGACATGAGACCATTAGACCCCCCCTTTAAGTTTTTTCATCTAATATTTTTATTTTATATTATTTTTATTTCAATTAACAAAAATGTTTTAATAGTTTTAGTGTTAGTTAACAAAAATCTTGTTACCGAATGCCAGTGGGTGGAGTCTGGTCAATGTAAACAGTGTTTTGTGGATAGTTATGAGTCATGGCTTTTTCTGGTATCCTTGCAAGATGGCTAAAGAAATTTGTTCAAAGTGTCACTATTTAGGTTTCATTTATTTTTATTTGATTTTTAGTTTTAGTTCAGTTTTAGATTTATATTTCAAAATCAGCACATACTTTAATGTAAAAAAAAAAAAAAAAAAAAAAGCACCCTGCTGCTGTAGGATAGGATATGTATTTTCTTGCCCCTGAAATACATTTTGAAATATATTTTGGTATATGAAGGTTGATACTAAATATATTTCCAATTTTAAAAATATATTCCATTGAGCTGCACCTTGTACAAAAAAACAAAACAAAAAAGAAATTGCATTATTGAAGATTTTAATGTTCAGTGGTTTTCTGAATCATCAAATGTATGATTATCGTCTGGCCGATGATAAAACAGGCTGAAAACTATCTAGAGACCAGATACTGTGTAACTCATTCATATGAATCAGGCTTTGAGATTTTTGTCCATCAACCTCACAGTATATGCATAGATCATCAGTGAAATCATTATTAGTGGAAAGAGAATCCTATTTCCAATATGAAGTCACCATAAGTGGATCTAGATTGCATTTGAGGACCACAGGAGACCATTTACCGTTTTTCTTCTGGAAGGGGAAAGCCATTCTACTACATTTCTCCCTTTCTCTCACTCTCTCTCTCTCCCTTGTTAGTTCATGTATAATGATTCTTATCTATTTTGTCATCTACTGTATTTCTTGTGCTTACACTTTCTGTTTATATCAGTCACGGATCCATGTGCCTTACTGATAGTTGCCTGAATTAGAAAGTAGGCCTGTTTTTCATCTGTGTGAATGTATTTTAAAAGCATTTCGTTTAAAGTGTGTTCTCCACCACTGGCTCTCACTTCATCAAAGATGGCGGTTGCCAAGGAGATGGTAAGAAAGTGGGCAAATTTCTCATGGGCTGGATTCAGTTGGTGGGCTGCAATATAAGAACGCCAACTCTCTAGCTCCCACCGGGGCATAAAACAGAGCAGAGGAAAGGAAAAGTGAACGCTGCGAGTCCCTTTTGAAGTGACCTGACTTTCCAGGAAGCATTTTTAATGTGTTATTATATGAAGAGTTTCACAGTTTCCCTCACAACAGCAGAATCTGTGTGTCTGTCACATCAAAGCCAGCTGGCTGTGTGGCATCCCTCTGGATCTGTGTTTTGTAGATTTCTGCCAGTCTGATTGGCTGGGATGTCCTCAGTGGCTCGGGACTTTGTAATATCTTTTCAGTTTTCCTTTTGAAGTCTGGAGCTCTCGAAAATGATGTATTTTTTATTGCTGGAACTGAGAATCTTTCTTGCTCAGAAGGTTTGAAACTAGTTGATGCCAATGTACGCTACTATTTGAAATGGTTGTTATGGCTTAATGCACATTCTTTCACTTGTTATTTAATAAATAATGTAGGCAGCATGCAGTGTATACAATGGAAGCCTGTTTCTGACATGAACTAAAAAATAAAAAAAAAACATTTGTGACTTTTCATCTCATAATTCTGACTTTATTTCTTGCAATTCCAAGTTTACTATTGCCTTAACTTCTTGCAATTCAGACTTCTTTCTCAGAATTGTGAGTTTAAAACACACTATTCTGAATTTATTTATAATTCACAGTTTTGTGTTAACATCTCACAATTCAGACTTTTGGTAACACTTTAGTTTAGTGTCCAATTCTCACTATTAATTTGTTGCTTATTAGCATGCATATTATTGGCTGTTTATTAGTACTTAAAGAGCACCTATTAATGCCTTATTCTGCATGACCATATTCTACATCCCTTAATCCTACCTAATTCCTACACAATACCTAAACTTAACAACTAATCTAAAGTGTGACCTGACTTTTTTCTCATAATTGTAAATTTAGATCAAAATTTTTACTTTATTTCTCACAATTATGACTTAATATCTCACAATTTTGAGTTAACATCTTGCAATTCTGACTTTTATTATCTCCGAATTGCGAGATGTTAACTTAAAATTGCGAGAGTAGGCTGCAAGAAGAAAAATCTGAATTTGAAGAAAAAGTCTGAATTGCTAGATCTTAACTTAGAATTCTTAGGAAAAAGTCAGGAATGTGAGATGTAAACTCAGAATTTGAAGAAAAGAGTGAATTGTGAGATACAGACTTACAATTATGCAAAAACATTGCGAGATGTTAACTCAAAATTGCAACATATAAACTTGGAATTGCGAGAAATCTCATTTGAGAACAATTTCGGTAAGTATCTTTTATTTAATTCTGAGCACAGCCAATAGTTTGCTACACTATTTGATGCCTCAAAAGGATAGTTCACCAAAAAATGGAAGTTGTGCCATTATTTACTTGTTTACTCATGTCACTTTATTTCCTGTTACACAAAATACCCAACAGAGAAACGCAGATTGAACAAAAACTAAATGAAAAAAGTGTGCCGGCTAACTCTTCCAGACGGATCCGACAAAACAAAATGAACGTATCTGGTTGACATCTGTCAGTGCAGTGTAAATTAGCCTTTACAAAGACAGTAACTTGAAAACAGTTGACCAAGACTGTTTTTGAACAAAAAAACTGAAAACATTAATTAATTAATTTTGCATTTACATTTGGAGCCGCTAGTGGCACTGAAATGACACACTTTACCTTTATCTGTGGACCTACATAACGAGACTAGTTGCTAAAATAATCTTCATGGCGTGGGGACACAGATGGCAGCAGTGGCGAGCTACAGACCTCCTGCTCTTGTCAAATGAGAGGAGGAAGAGAAGGAGAGAGATGATGTACTTTATGTGTGTCAGCTCCACTGAGTATTGAACAGGATGGTAGAATTCCCCTCGGACCCCACTAAAAGATAACACTCCTTCATGTCACCATAATAATTGGTGTTGGGAAGCTGGCACACTGTACAGCTCCTCCTCTGAGGAATCATTCTGCGGCTCTATTGCAAACAAACCAGTTGGAATGCTTTTACACTGGGGACTGTGGTGACTCTGCCTTTATTTGGGCAGTCGTGCATACTAGTTTGACAGTTAAGAGAAGTTTTTGTCAGTGTAAGGCTTGATTTTCCCATGTGAAATATATGTGGGAGAGCACTTAAACCTGACAAACCATGTTTAGAGATGACAGATATGGCGTGAGTCTATAATGGACCTTATGGAATCTTTAGCATTTTAGCTGAGCATTGCTTAATTGCAAACCAAGTATACTCCAAATAAAGATAAACATTTTCTAAAAAACTGTGAGTCCACAACAATGCATTGCAAATTGTTGCCAGCGTGTTGCTATGCTGTAGCCAATAGAGTGCAACAGTGCCTGTCCACTTTTTCAGCAGCCTTGTTTCCAGAAGTAGGCTATTTTTCCCATATGGATTTTAAAAATGTCTTTGTGAAAGAGTTATAAGCTATGAACCGAACCATCGGGTGAATCACAACATTACAAACTTAGATTTGAAACAAAAAAGTATTTGAAAATCACACAAAAAGGCAAAGGTGCAAGACCAATCGTAGACATAATAGAAACAGTTATAAGCAGCTATTTGTTATTCAGCTCAAGTCAGTTCAATGTTGATTCAATTCAGATCAATAATGTCGATGTTGCAAAGTTGGCAAATTTTAAAACAAATTTGATTTAGCTATAAAGCAGCTCTTGTTAACCCTCGTCTCAGCCTCAGACGTCACGCCCACAGACCACTGGATGAACGTCTGATGCATATGGCACACTTTATTAGAAATGCTTCAGGAGTTTCGAAGTCGTCACCTGATTGGTTGAATTCTACAGGATGTCCGGGAGTCGTGTGTGTCACGTTCTTTGCGTCACCTGGAAACAAAGATGTCGTGGCACCCTTGTCGTAACTCCCTTATGGAAGAAGAATGCCGTCATGTTTAACTGTGACAATGAGCGCACATCAGGATCAACTAAACACTGGATTTTCAAAAGTATGTGAAGTATGTAAAGTTCGCAGCATAGAATTTTACACACCGGTCTGTTATAGGGACATTGGCGTTACATTTTCACACCCCTAAACATGACGCGGAAAAAAGGAACTGTGATTGGTTGCTTTACATTGTCAGTCAGGCAGCCTCTGGGTGGTCCTTGGCCAAAGAAAGCTGCTATGGAGTCCAGACCTTCTGCAGTTAGTCTGAAGAACTGGCTACACAAGACTATGTTAACCCCAACTGAGCAAGCCAAAGGCTACATTGGCAAGGAACCAAAACTCCAACAGTTGACAGTAGTGGAGGGGAAAAAACCCTTTTGGTGTGATTTGCTTGTTTCGATTCTTTAATTGGTGGAGATTTGGGGAGAGTCAGGTGATGTAGTTTTTCATCTGGAACTGGATTATTAAAAAAAAATAAAAAATCAGTTGAAATAATGTGGGCTGATGGCTGTAACAACAGCATATACTAGTGTATCAACATTGTAGCTCACAGTAGGGCTGTCTTTAATTACTTATATGGGAAAATAACTGTTGCACTTTATTGCAAACCCTTAGGAAAAAAGAAAAGGAAAAAAAATGTTCTATATAGTTAGGAACTTCATAAAGAACCTTTCAGGGGTTCCATCATGGGATCATTTTATGAATTTTATCAGTTTTAATTAATTAAACATGAAAGTATTATGCAATAATTTAAGGCATTTCTCTTTATAGAACATTTTTGGCATACAGTGTTCTTTAAAAATAAGTCAAGAACCCTGAAGCTTTTCTTCAAATTTTTCAGTAGCTAGCATTTTCTGTAGTAGGTAGTTACAAGGAGATTGCTTACTGTAAATTATTGCCTTAGCAAAATGAGATAGCTAATAAATAATTACATGTTGTTGTTCTGGTATTAATATCTTCTTCGGGTTGGGCATCTCTATCACGGTCAGCAGTTCTCTCGGTAGCACATGTTAGATGGTGACCACGTGTTGTTTCTCTGTAACCAGGCAGACTTATGGCTCATGCTACTCTGTTTAATGAGTTTCCGTGGTAACACTCAACAAGGCACTGGCAAGTGCGTCGGGCTGATTATAAACACAGATCTGTTGTAAGCGATGGACGTTGGTCTAATTACTGGTGTTTTCTAAGGCAAGCATCACTTTTAACATTAATCATTCTGAGGAACAGTGAATTGAACTAAATCCTAACACTAAGTATTTAACTTTGGTTAGAGGCTATACAGTGGTGGTCAGAATTATTGGCACCCTTGGTAAATATGATCAAAGATGGCTGTAAAAATAAATCTGCATTGTTTATCCATTTGATCTTTAATTCATAAACTTAAGAAAAATCTAACCTTTCATTGAAGAAAAAGAACTGAAAGTGGGGTGAAAGTCACATTATGAAATAAATGTTTATATCCAAAACACGTTGGCCACAATTATTGGCACCCTTTTATTAAATAGTTTTTGCAGCCTCCCTTTGCCAAGAAAACAGTTCTGATTCATCTTCTACAATGCCTGATGAGTTTGGAGAACACCTGACAAGAGATCAGAGACCATTTCTTCATCCAGAACCTTCAGATTCCCAGCTCCATGTTGGTGCTTCTTCTCTTCAGTTCACTTCACTCGTTTTCTTTAGGGTTCAGGTCAGGGAACTGGGAAGACCATGGCAGAAGCTTCATTTTGTGCTCAGTGACACATTTTTGTGTTGGTTTTGATGTTTGTTTTGGATCATTGTCCTGATGGAAGATCCAACCATGGCTCATTATAGGATTTCTAGCAGAAGTGGTCAGGTTTTGAGTTTTTATCTGTTGATATTTGGTAGAATCCATGATACCATATATCTGAACAAGATGTCCAGAAAAATAGGCCCACAACATTAAAGATCCAGCAGTATATTTAACCGTGGGCATGGGGTACTTTTTATCTATGTGTGCACCAAACCCATCTGGTGGGTTTGCTGCCAAAAAGCTCTCTTTTTTTTTTAGTTTCATCTGACTATAGAACCCGGTCCCATTTGAAGTTCCAACCATGTCTGACAACTTAATATACTGGAGATTGTTTCTGGATGAGAGCAGAGGATTTTTCTTGAAAACCTCCTGAACAACTTGTGGGGATGTAGGTGCTGTTTGATATTTTTTTATCGCTTTCTGAGACTCAAGACTCAATTAATCTTTGCAGTTCTCCAACTGTGATCCTTGGAGAGTCTTTGGCCACTCAAACTCTCCTCCTCACCGCGCATTAGGACGATTTAGACACATGTCCTCTTCCAGGCAGATTTGTAACATCTTTAGTAGGGCTGCACGATTAATCGCATGCTATTCTCACGCGCATTTCGTCAGTAAAGCCGGTTCCCTGATTACCGCTAAATCACAATCACCTGCTTTCAAATGGAGCGCCATTTAATAGACTGAGCCGTAGATCACTGAAAAGCCACGCAATATCGCGTTCATTATCGCAGGCGATTCATCTGCGATATGAACGCGATATTGCGTGGCTTTTCAGTGATCTACGGCTCAGTCTATTAAATGCCGCTTCATTTGAAAGCAGGTGATTGTGATTTAGCGGTAATCAGGGAACCGGCTTTACTGACGAAATGCGCGTGAGAATAGCATGCGATTAATCGTGCAGCCCTAATCTTTAGTTAATTGGAACTTCTTAATTATTGCCCTGATAGTGGAAATGGGTATTTTCAATGCTTTAGCTATTTTCTTACAGCCACTTTCTATTTTGTGAAGCTCTACAATCTTTTGCTGCACATCATAACTATATTCTTTGGTTTTACTCATTGTGATGAATGATTAAGGGAATTTGGCCTTTGTGTTTCCTCATGTTTATACTCCTGTGGAACAGGAAGTCATGGCTGGAAAATTTCATGTTTATGATCACACTGGTGTGCTAAAAAAATGTAAATATGACTGGGAATATACTTCAGAGATATTTTACTCTAGGGGTGCCAATAATTATGGCCAACATGTTTTGGAGAAAAACATTTATTTCATAATGTGATTTCCCCCCACTTTCATTTATTTTCCTTCAATGAAAGGTTAGATTTTTACTAATTTTATGAATTAAAGATCAAAAGGATAAACAATGCAGATTTATTTTTACAGTCATCTTTGATCATATTTACCAAGGGTGCCAATAATTCTGAGCACCACTGTATATAAGAATTTTTTCGTTAGCCAACTATGGTCGCAAGTTCTGTCGTTATCACACTCTAAAAAATGCTGTGTTAAAAACAACCCAAGTTGGGTTAAATATGGACAAATGGTTGGGTTAAAGGGCATCTATTATGCCCTCTTTCACAAGATGTAATATAAGTCTCTGGTCTGGTCAATTTTCAGCTTAAAATACCCCACAAATTTGCCCCTATTTAGGGGTGAGCAAAAACATGCCTTTTACTATATTAATATATTGCTGGCTAAAAAAATAAATCCAAAATTTGTTGAAAAAAATGGCTGGGTGAAAACAACCCAATCCCTGGATTTGTCCATTTTTAACACAGCATTTTTTTAGAGTGCAGCATAGTTCAACGAGTCAGTGTTTCCCAAAACCATAGTTCCAACGAACATTTGCAGACAGCATTGCAAAGTTGTGTGGTTGGAACAACAGCTCTTGACCTGTGGTTAGAAGCATAGTTTCTTGTTTGCATGACATGTGGATTTAGTAAATCCTAATCTTAAGAAAAATAAGCAAGCTGACATTCAGTTCAATCTGTATCTTTTATTTGGAATATATACAAATGTCATTTACATATTTTATTTCGTCCAAAGATTTAAGCTCTATTTTTGCAGGGTGCGCATGTGCGTGCGTGCTCTAGTACATAAGAACGAGCCTATGATTGAATCTGGAAATAAAGCAAAATAACTGAGAAAAATGAGAATGAGTCCTCAGATGCCACGTCCGTAATTTATAGCAAAACATCTAGCATTAATTAGATCCCAAATGGATTGAAAGAAGTTATTACTCTACCACCTGCGTGATATCATTAACCAACGTGTTTGAACGACAAATTTGCGACAAAACGAATTTGGGAAATGGTCATGACTAGTTAGTTGATTTCTTCAATGATGTATCCTACTATGGTAGTTAAGCAGCGAGTTATGTCGTTGTACGGGAAACGCACCCCTGTACTCCAATGTCAGTGTCATGCAAAGAAAAGGGATTAATTCAAACTAGTCTCACATAGCCAGATCTATATAGTCTATAGTCTCAAACATTTTTATATCAAACATACTTTATATTCAAACTATCATAACAGTGTAATTTTAATGACCTCTTCTGTCGACATGATAGCGATGAAATGCAATGCGATATCAATGCGAAATGCAATGCGAAACGAGCACTAAATGCGATATTAACTGCTGGTTTCTCACCACTGTTATTTTTGTTGTGTGTTTATCTTATTATTGACAAAAGCGTGCAGCACATATTTACATATTCATCTAAACATCACTCTCAGCAGCGTGCATGGTATTTGGATGTTTGTTAACAGTATATCACTGCTAAAGTATTTCCAACTTTTTGCTTCTAAGCAAAGAATGAAAAAGAACTTTGCTGTGAGTGTATTGGGCCATTGAATCACGTTCAGTCTCGAGCATAAGCAATAAGTTGCTGGCTGCAGTTCACTTAATGGCCACCGGTGTCGCTAATTACAAGGGTTTCTGAATTCTACATATAGCCCCTTTAACTGGTCAGTTTGTTATACGGACATTAATTGAACTCACACACCTAGCAACAACCCAGAAAACCCTGCTAAATCCTGCTAAAAACACTTGAAATACTTTAGCAATCACATTGCAACACTTACTGAAGGCAACCAAATATCAAAACTCTAAATATTGCTCTCCCATACCTAAAATAGATATTTTACAGTTACTGTTAAGCCAGCTGCAATACATGATTCTTTACAGAAACATTTTTTGTTATACTGGTTGAAAGTCTCTTCATATCCTTATAGCAATCACTATGTTAAATGGTCTAAATGTATTTTTATAAATATGTATTGTCTGTGGAAGGCGTAGGACGACGTAGGAGCTGTTCACGTCCTCAGACTTGGAATTATGCGTTTCCATTTCAACAGTTTTTAAATGCTCTCTAAGTTGTTTACCTACATTATTATTGTAATGTTATGTGTTTTGAAACATGAGGTAGTTTAATGCTGTCACTTGTGATTCTTTGCCTAGAGCAGCTGTGTGTGTGTGCGGGTGTTCATGTGTTTTGGAGGAGGCATGGCTTTGGACGGCGATTTGATGAGGGTGGCATCATATGCTTTCAATGCTAGCAGGCTACCGTTAGCATTTCCCAGATCTCCTACTGCACCTTTAAGCGTTATACATAATTTCAACTTGTAAATGACTAGTAGTAATCATAAACACAGTCTGTTTTCATGAAGGAGCTCACAGGCGCTCAAAGGCTCCTTACCAGTTTTTCTCCCTATCAAAACAAGTGCACCGGTCATCCCTCAACACTGCATTCCCTCATACTCTCACTTACCCTCTCACGCTCCCCAAATGACGGATTGAATGCACCTGCCATCAATTCCTGCTGCTTCCCAGACTTTCTATATAAACTCCTTGTGTCATTTGTTTCAATGTCTGGCGACTGAAACTATTATACACTCTAAAAACTTCAGGGGACCTTTAGTCATTACTTAAATACATACATTGATGTGAAATAAAAAATCAAGTTCTGAAATGCTATTAGACTTTTTACTTGTAATTGTTATTTTATTGAGCTTGGATGACACACAAAATATGCCTCGATATTGATTCGATATTGATATTGATTCGATATACTATCATGACTTATCATAGTTTAACATTTTCAGTTAATCAAAAATGTATTTCATTTAAAGTTCTGTTAATATAAAATACAATCTGATGACGTGTAAACGTGTTTCATTGTTTTGAGTTGTATGAACACTTTTAATTTAGACGAACTTAAGTTAAGTTAAACTGGGCTGGGATTTATATTTCCCATCATGCTTTGCCCATGGCACTTGAAAGGGAGAGTCAATGCTAAAATTAAGTGTTATATAATGTTTTTTGCACAAGATTAATGGTAAGGGAGGTATAGCAGTAATTAGTGTTTTGTTATGCTAATTTAAAAGAGTTTCTGTTAATGAGGGTTTTTGGAGATTTACCATCATGGTGACAAGCGGTGCTTGGTAAGTTCATGTTCATGCTTTTTATTATGTCCAAAAAGCGTCTTCACCTTACTTAAAACATTATGTTGGATCAACTTAAATAGTTGCATTCATGTTGACAATTATTAACTCTCTGGAGTCCGTTATCGCGCCGGCGCGTTTTGCAGGATTTTTTTCACATTGCAGCAAAACAGTCTTAAAATACTCCGTCATTTCTTGTCATAGAGACATAAGTAATATATCAATTGAAACTATAGAATATCTTCTTTTATTTGTATACACTCAGAGTAAAAACACAATGTTGTGCTTTTTGTAAAATAAAGAAAACTAACATGAAGCGTGATCTCTCGTCTGAACGTCCAATCTGATAGTTCTCAGAAAATGAGCTGTAACTTATGAATACTAATGACAAAAAAAATTACACATATGTCTAAAGAAACGTTGAAATGTCAGGTTTTAAATCGTGCAAGTCAAATCGAAAACAAACATTCTGTGTTTATGTAATCTGTATGAAAAGAGAGCCATGTCAGAAGTCTGTGATTCAGCTCATTATCCGTTAATGCGGCCACGCCCACGGAGCCAGCGCTATGCAGAGGCAAATTCAGAGGCAATACTTGTATGCATTGTCTCAATCATGTATTTATTAGGGGTGTCCTCGACTGCTGATTTACATAGTCGAATCCGATTCGAATCAGATTGCCTATATTCGACTGATAGTCGAATCACATATGGGGGGGGTTGGAATTTGAGCTTAAAAAACAGCAGTCCGCTAGAGAGTGCGCACGGATTTTGAAAGGTTCGCGCGCTGAACTGTGCACGAGATGGAGCGGGACACGGAAAACGAAGGCCTGCTATAGCCTACCCGCGGCTTAAGACAACTTTTATTTTATTTCACACACAGCACAGAGAAACATCTTTCTAATAAACCGACCAAACTGCCTGTCAAGTGATAGACGAAACTGACAATGATTTTATCTTTTTTTAAACAAATGAAAGGCAATGTGGATAAACATTCACAGCCACGATGTACAGAACACTCTCAAAGATAAATGAATAAAAACATTTTGGATCAATAAACCTTAATATAACTGCAGAAAGGCCACACAGATAGATATAGGCTAAATTTCATATGTCGGCAAATTAAATTACATTGGCTAAATCTTTAACTAAATTGCTTTAACTAATCTACAACGCAACATTGATGCACCAAAAAGCAAAAAAATATATAATTTTTTATCAAACATTAATTTACAGAATTGAATTAGAACAGAATATACCGTTCTAATATATGAAAATAGTCTAATTAAAAAAAAGAAATATGATCAAGTCAAAATGCAAAATGCCTGAAGTGCAGGGGAACATATATTCAAAACACAAGCCACAAATAGTTAAATTAAACCCAGAGTGATCAATAAATAAATTAAAATTAAAGAAATTATTAAAATAACAAAAGTATAGCCAGAATTGTCAACTTGTCTTTTTAATTGCAGAGACAATAAACGCTAAACTGGAGTGGCAGTCTTTTTAGCTAAACATTCACAACATCAAAAAAATCATATTACATCCAAAATAGTTTGAAATCACTTGTAGCTACCCTACCTGATTGAGAGAGAAAAATCCAGTCTTTCACGCGATCTGCCTGTGTCCGTTTGAGTCTTTTCAAATAGCGCGCTGTAGTCAGCTCGTTGGCCGGCAGAAGCGTGCCGCAGTGTTTGTCGTTGTTGAGTTCTAGGACATGAGCTGTTGGCACAACTTGCATCATACGTTTTTTTGATCATCTTTTACCATTTCAAAGTGCATCCAATTGTACACTTTATCCCAGACACTGTTGAAGATTAAATCCCTGCCGTAAAGATGCTCATCTGCCGGTCACGGATCATGGAAGTGAAACTTAAATCGGTCACAGGTTGGATTTATTCACAAACATTAAAAAATATTTATTAAAATCTTCTTTCTTTTCACATTTTTATTTATAGTATTAACATAATAGGCTGTATATTAACCTATTGGGAAAGAACCAGTATGTCTATGTAAAATCAGATATTGAGGGCACCCATATCTCATCTCATAACACCTCTGCGACGATTCGACTGAGAGGTTGGTAGTCGAATCAGGCTCCTCCTATCGAAGATTCCAATCGTCGACTATTCGGGGTCACCCCTAGTATTTATTGTCTTGAAAAGTGATTATCTGGATGTTAAAGCCATGGTTAGCGATCTCTAGAAGACATGCCGTTAGTTCCTGTTTCCTTTTCTTCTTTATATGAATTTGTGGCCTGAAAGTGTACAGAGAGCGCCCTCTGGCTGCAAGTATGAATTGAAAACAACATTCCTGAAATGTCCTTTTCTTCTTTAGAATAATTTGTGGACAAAAGGTGTACAGAGCGCCCTCCAGCTGCAAGTATGAATTGAAAACACAGAATATGACTCTGTATAGAAAATTGACATAAACATATAAGAATCCATCAATATTTCTCCAAATGTGCATGCTTTTAAGCTAAAAGGCTATATGAAATGCCATAGAGGTTACATAAATGTTCAGATACTTTGCATCACAGAAATGCATGATATTTTAAATAATATAATAGAATACCATTATTTTAAATTGAGCTGAGACATGATTACAGAGGGTTTTTCACAGCCTTAACTGAAAGGCCTCATTAATATACAAGTCATTTCAGGTCATTATTATGCGATTCTTTTGTCTTCTCATGTGTAAATGACCCATTATTCATGATGATTCACGCCTCCACGCATACTGTCTTACAAAAACTAAATCAAAATATTGTTTTATGTGAAAGAGTAGGCAGCATAATTTTTACATAATTCTGAAGCAAAAACTCTAGTCTACCTCCAATACCCAGAAGTCTTGTCAATACAGATTTAATATACTTTTTTGGCCTTATTTCAGTGACTTAAGTTTTTTGTTTTTTCAATAACCACACATAAACATTATTCCTTCAAAAACACAAACATGTACATACATGTTCCTCACATATTATGGTAGCCTAGTTTGTGCTGAATACAGTGTAATGATACTTGTGTCATTAATATGTTTATGAACAACTGAGAAAAGCACAAATGTCAGGGCATGTCAAAACTTCTCCAGGCCCCAAATCAGCCTCAGACTCCAGAGGGTTAAGTTCATGTTCCTTAGAAATGTGTTTTTATTGTGGCAAAAAAACTTCTTCACCTTACTTAAAACATTATGTTGGATCAACTTAAAATACTGCTTTAAATGCATGTAATTCTCCCAGTTGGCTTAAGTTAAAAATTCTAGTGGAAAACGTTTATTTTTTAGAGTGTAGTTCCATTGCTCCTGTAAGCTACTTCCCTGTTTACCTACTTGTGTTTTTGATCTTTGCGAACTTTTCTCTGTGCCTGCCAACCTTTTGGAAGATGAGAAGACACTACTGCACTGATAGGAAGAAAATTATAGTAAAGTAAAAGAAGTTCCAAGTGCGAAACCAAAGGGAACCCTAATCACCATAAAGGCGATGACAGCCATTTTAAGGAATCTATTTATGAAGTCAATTTCTGTGATCTGTGTATTCACAAAAATGTATTGACAAAATTCAAGATTCAAGATGACTTTGGAAAATGAATGAATGCAAATTCATTTCATTTCAAATTTAGAAGTGGGGGAAATTCTAGTAAGATCAAAAAATAGATTTTTTATAGTTAAGTTCAACAAATTCTTGGACCTAAAGTCAACTAAAAAAGTCTTAGGTTGAACAAGATATAAAGAATTATGGATAAGGGTTGAAAAACCTTGAAGGTATAAGAATGGCTTGTTTTTTCGGTATGTGGTTGAAATCTTGCATCCAAAAACTTTACAAAAACAAACACACCTAAATAACACACCTAAGTATCACATGTATTTTCTGTTTTGCTTGAGTTCTTGTCCCTGTGTTTTCGTGCCACTTGTTTGTTAATGTGGTTCCTCACCTGTTCGTTGTTCTGTTGATTGTGATCTCTGTGTATTTAAGCCCTCGGTTTCTTTAGTCCTTTGTCTTGCAATGATGTTGATATTGTTATGCTAGTGTGTTACTCTGTTCCCATGTTCTCCTTTTGCTTTCATTTCCTCTTGTCTTTTGGATTATATACACAGCAAGTGTGACACTAAGGAATATCAATACAGTGCTTTTTTGCACACAGTGTAAAACTTAAATGGCCTCTGAGCAGATAAAAGATCTCTTAATGCACTAAATTCTGTCAGTTATAAAACTTGTTTAATCAGTACAGCTTGGTCATTACTTTGAATTTGCTCATTATCGGGCCCAGATTAATCTGTTT
This sequence comes from Chanodichthys erythropterus, assembly GCF_024489055.1. NCBI lineage: Eukaryota > Metazoa > Chordata > Actinopteri > Cypriniformes > Xenocyprididae > Chanodichthys > Chanodichthys erythropterus. The sequence goes on along the minus strand of NC_090233.1, from coordinate 4,795,856 downwards.
ACCAACCACAGAGGAGATTCCCATATGAATTTAATAACTATAAATATTATTACGCAAATAATGGTGAAAGTGATACATGCTAATTAGTATCACTAAATTGTACAGTCACACATGTCTGTGTACACCACAGATTAATAAGAGGCAGCCTCTTGTGTTTACATGTCTGTTTGCAGTACCTGCATGAGAATGGTGTAGTGCACAGAGACCTGAAACCTGAGAACTTGCTGTACGCCACATCAGCGCCAGATGCTCCGCTCAAAATAGGTAAGGCTCTCCATTCGCCTGATGGGGGGAGCTGCAATTTGGCTAAACATCTCTTGTTGGTGAATTAGCTTGCAAAAATGCAACATCATTCCTGTTGTACAAGGAAGAATAATCACTGAAACTGTCATGTTCAAATATAGCTTTCACTGTTAATTTGTAATGATTCTCTCATTATTTTATTGATGCTCATTCATAGTTTGAGTTAAGGATTTGAAAAAAACAAAACAAAAAAAATTGCTTTAAAAACTCATAAGAATTAAACTTCAGCATGTGACTTATGGCTCGTTTCCACCGAGCGGTACGGTTCAGTTCAGTACAGTACTATTCGGGACGGTAAACACAGTAAACAACAATGGAGGACATACAGCAGCTTTGTTTGAGCAAAGGCTGAAGGATGCAAGGATAAACAGACAAAAAATACACATTGTGTTGCATTCGCAATGTGCGCAAGTGACATGCGCAAGTGACAATTCTCTGTCAATCAATCAACGTTCTGCAGTGAGTTTAGCTCCACCCTTTTGATACTGGTACTATTGTGCTAAGTACCACAACGGAAGGGTCCCGAAAAAATGGTTCGGAATTAGAGTACAATTCACAACATCTGACAATGGAAACAGCAAAAAATTGCGTACCGTACTGTATTTTATTGTACTGAACCATACCGCTAGGTGGAAACGAGACACTTATGTCCAGGTCATGTTTCATCCCAAAACCATATTTAATGGAACATATTTAATATTTAATTTGGTGCTTAGGAAAAATTTATGACTAGAAAGTTCAAAAGAACAGCATTTCTTTTTTTTTCAATTAGTTTTGTAACAGTATGAAAGTCTTCTCTGTAACTTTATTGTTAATACATTCTTGCTAAATAAAACTGTTATTTTGGCCTTACTGACCACAAACTTTTAAATATATATAGATTTATGGGTAACACTTTACAATACGTTCATAGTATTTGGGTTCTTTGGTTAAACAGTTGTTAATGTATTAACTAACATGAAATAACCATGAGCAGTACATTTGTTACTGTATTTACTAATCTTTTTTAATGTTAGTTAATGAAAATACAGTTGTTCATTGTTTGTTCATGTTGGTTCACAGTACATTAACTACAGGGTTCCTACGTGGTTTGGAAAAGTATGGAATTTGATTTGAGTAATTTCCAGGTCTGGAAAAGTATGGAAAAAAAGAAATCAGAGTATGGAAAAATATTTGTGTTTCCAAACTAGTCACTTTACAGTGAAATTAGCCCTTTTGAATCAAAATACATCATTTATATGAGTTTTTTCGGGGTGAGTGTGTGTGTCTCAGGATTCTCACAAGAATCGAAAATGGGCTACTTTCCCATAGACTGGAGTATTTCTTGGCGCTCTGTGGCGTGATGGATCGATATAGCACTCGTGAACCGACCACCTCATCCGCTTTACTAGTTACAACACAAAATAAACATAAATGAACATCCGAAGGTATGAAGATACAGTACAACTTACCGAAATCCGTATCATGTCACATGCAATCGATCAATCAGTGTTTCAACCGCAGAAAGGCGTCAATAAAACAGCTTGTAAAAATGTCACATTTAGCCTACCTCAGAAAACTCGTTCAATGTCCTAAAACTAATGTCAGCTACAAAAATGAACTTCGAGAGGAGCATTTTGCTAAATATATGCACTATAGGCCATTGCATATTCATTGTATTTGTACTTAACATGTGCCTCAATATTGAATGTATAAATCTGTTCCATGACAACCACCATTTAAATGTTTAGGCCTACATAAAAAAAGAGTAGAAAAATAATAGTCATTAAAAATGTATATAAACTTACTTACAGTATATGTAATTTAGCCTATATGTAAGTAGCTTGCAAATCAATTGTAACCTAATATTATAATGATTGTATAATCTTTACCCTTGTGAATATATTTATTTACAGCATTAGTTGAGAGAGATCTCTTTTTTCTTTGAGGAAATTTGCCATGTTCTGTACCTGATAGGCCCCAAATTAATCAATACTGAATCAAAGGTAATCAAATCAAATCAAATCAAATCAAATCAAATCACATTCAATTGTGAAATTTGTGCTCAGCCCTACTGCCAATAATTTGAAGCAAATATTTTTTTTTTCCATTTATACCCTTGTCAGAGTGCACCAGAATGCTTCGTTTACATGTTAAAATAACAAAAATCTTCTCCTGGGGGAGGATGCCCCAGACCCCCCCTATGACAACTTGCTTCATACACATCACCTTTTACACCTCTTTTGAATTTGAAGATGTTCATAAACTTATACTGCACTTGTGTATGCTACTCGTACTCATAGGATACTCTATAGAAATGCTTTGATACCAACAGCAAATACTGACAACAAAACAACCACAGGAGAATGGATAAATCAGAGAAGGATGTCTATGAAGTGATTGTGGCAAATTATTAAAATGTTAAACAAATTAAATATTTAGGCCTAAGTAGCGAGTGGTATGGTCAGAAATAGAAACAAACTTGTAGATTAATCCCCAACAAAAGTCACACATATATGTGGTTTTAAGAAGAGCAGGGCCTAGACGTGAATACTAAATACCAAACTTTATTTCAAACTTTAAATCAAACACTAATTTAAAAATCACTGAAAGACTGTAAGACCCCTAACATGAAGCAGAGAAAACATAGAATAGGAGACCGAGGCTTACCAATGGCAGAAAATCGTTTGGAAGGAGGTCGGGAAATTTGAGTATGGACAAGTATGGAATTTTGAAATGGAAAATGTGTAGGAACCCTGTAACTAATGTTAACAAGATTTTAATAATGTATTAGTAAATGATGAAATTATCATTAACAAAGATTAATATATGCTGTATAAGTGCAGTTCATTATTAGTTCATGTTAACTAATGTTAATTAATGAACCATATTGTAAAGTGTTACCGATTTATGACTTTTTTTTTTTTTTTGAAGAAATAAACTGTTTTATTTAGCAAGAATGTATCTATTCTAATTCTAATTTTAATACTAAGAATAATAATAAAAAAAGATTTAAAAAAAAATGTGATAGATAGACAGACCAGCCGAACACCCTATTAGAAGTTTTGCATAAACAAGCACCTCTTCAGAAAATGTAAAAACTGTTTTTATTTGGTGTGATTTATCTTTACAGCGGATTTTGGTTTGTCAAAAATTGTAGACGATCAGGTAACGATGAAGACTGTGTGTGGGACTCCAGGCTATTGTGGTGAGTTCATTAAAGAGTTGTTTTTTTTATAACAGAGCACCATCTGTGGCTTTAGTTCCACAAAGAGAATTACAGAAAAAAATGTAGTCTTTTTACAGCATCATTGCAGCTGTGCGTCACCTCCCCCCTTTATTCTTTTCTTCTGATGTTCTTTCTTTCTCTCCCTCAGCTCCTGAGATTTTACGGGGATGTGCCTATGGCCCTGAGGTTGACATGTGGTCTGTGGGAGTTATCACGTACATTTTGTGAGTGGCACGACATACTTGTCTAAAGTTATTCTTTCACAAGAATGCTGTGCTTAGTCATTCAATCTCTCTGTCATATCACTTGCGAGAGGCTGGTTTTTAGATCAACCTCACTGGTGAAAAGTGTGAAGCACGTTTTGAACTTTTGGGTGTAACTCCAGGAATCAGATATGCATTCTTTTACAAAAACAAAAAGTCTAAGAAACATTTTAGTCTTAGTCAAAAACTTTTCATTTTTAAAAATATGTCGTCTTTTAACCTACATGCTGTTAAAAACCCATATGACCCAGTTGTAAGGAACCAGCTGAAATTTAGGTCATTATTCACTGAAAAACATATAGCTCTCAAATGTATGCTTCTCAATATGTATTCCAATGAAATTCAAATGTAATAGACAATTATGTATTTATGCACTTTTAAACCACAAATCAGATGATAATATTTAGATGTGTATAAGATGATCTTAAAAGCAAAGTAGCACAAATTAATTCACATTTCAATTCACATTTATTTGTATAGCACTTTTCACGATACATATCATTTCAAAGCAGCTTTACAGAGAATGCATGTCAACATTACAATTTAAAGAATGCAGTTAGCAAATAATGTAATAATTTAGGCAATTCATTTACAATCACTGTTAGCAGTTTAACTGAACGTAGAAGCAATGAGCTCCTGAAAAATGAATTACATTAACAATAATTAGGATATAGAAATGTGCAATGTGCATGTTGATCCAGATGATTGCGTCTTCTGAAGTCCTCGCAGGAGTTGGCGCCGTCTCTTCATAGGTGTTGGTCATCTGAGAAAAAGAAAACTGCTCAGTTCCAGAATAATTCATTAAAATATTTACTAGGACTGCACAATAATAAGAAAAACAATAGTCTTTTAGTTTTAATTTTAATTAGTAGTTTGCAGAAATTTGGTTTGCAGTTGTCAGGTATTCATGGTTTGTTAATGTTTTGGGTGGGTTTTTCACATTTTAGTTCAGTTTCCTTGGTTTTCATTTGTTTCCATTGTTTTTCATTGTTTGATTATCTGTTGCACCTGTTCTCCATTTTTTTTTTAATTTGATTTGTTCTGTGTATGTGAGCCATGTGTTTTCTTCAGTTCATTTGTCCATTATCATCATGTTTACCTGTTGTTCTGTTCCTCATGTTACGCCTAGTCTGAGTTCTTTGTTTTTGAGTTCATGTTTAATAAAAGACAACACTGCTGCAAACAGATCCATCACCTTTTATTTCATCATCTTTGTTGCAACCTGGCTGTGACAGCAGGGAATCTAAATTTCCATTCTGTATTTGTAATATTAATCATATTATATATAGTATAATATTTAGTATTATGCTGCATGTATTACATTCAAATACTAATATATATATATATATATATATATATATATTCAGTATTTATATTATTATATTATTCAATTAATTTTTTAGTTTTGTTTTGTTTTGTTTTTGCATGCAACATCATCAGATGTTCACAAAAGTTCTAAAAGTAGACAAAGAGAACCCAGTCAAACAAATGAGACAAAAATATATACTTTGTCAAACAAATTGTAGTCCATTCCTCAGTACAGAACAGCTTCAACTCTGGGATGTTGGTGGGTTTCCTCACACGAACTGCTTGCATCAAGTCCTTCCACAACATTTAAATTGTCTTAAGGTCTGGACTTTGACTTGGCCATTCTAAAACATTAACTTTGTTCTTCTTTAACAATTCCTATGTAGAACGACTTGTGTGCTTGGGCTTATTGTCTTGCTGCATGACCCACTTTCTCTTGAGCTTCAGTTCATGGACAGATGTCCTGATATTTTCCCTTAGAACTTGCTGGTATAATTCAGAATTCATTGTTCCATCAATGATGGCAATTCGTTCTGGCCCAGATGCAACAAAACAGGCCCAAAACATAATATACCACCACCACGTTTCACAGAGGGGATAAGATTCTTATGCTGGAATGCAGTGTTTTTCTTTCTCCAAACATAAACCAATAAGTTCTATTTTTCTCATCTGTCCACAAAACATTTTTCCAATTGCCATCTGGCTTGTCCACATGATCTTTAGCAAAATGTAGACAGGCAGCAATGTTCTTTTTGGAAAGTCGTGGCTTTCTCCTTGCAAATTTGAGAGAGGCCTTTAGTTGCTTGGAAGTTACCCTGGGATCCTTTGTGACCTCACAGACTATTACATATCTTGCTTTTGGAGTGATCTTGGTTGGTCGACCACATCTGGGGAGGGTAGCAATTGTCTTGAATTTTCTCAATTTGTACACAATACTGTGGATTTGTGGAGTCCAAACTTCCAAAAGGATAACATTTTCCAGTCTGATGAGCAACAACAACTCTTCTTCTGAGGTCCTCCTTTGAAATCTCAGAAATCTTAGTAGAGAAATCTCCTTTGTCCGTGCCATGATACACTTCCACAAACACGTGTTGTGAAGTTCAGACTTTGCTAGATCCCTGTTCTTTAAATAAAACAGGGCACAAACTGACACCTGATTGTTAACCCTATTGATTGAAAACATTTAAGAACAGGTGGAGCCTAAGTGCAACTTCAAATTAACTGCTAATCCTAGAGCTTCAAGCTTTTGCCACTCACAGAAGACATGTAATACTGAATCATTTTTCTCAATAAATAATTGTCTAATTTGTTTGATTGGGTTCTCTTTGTCTTCTTTTAGGACTTTTGTGAATATCTGATGATGTTTCGGGTCATATTTTTGCAAAAATATAGAAAACTCTTAAGTTTGGGATAATTATGATTTTTTTATGATTTTTTTAAGAATTATTCTCATCAAGGCTGAATTTATTTGCTTAAAAAATACAGTAAACTAGTAGTATTGTAAAATATTATTACAATTTAAAGTAACTGTTTTCTATTTTAATTTTCAAATTAATTCTAATCCTGTGATTACAAAGTTGAATTTTTACTCCAGTTATCAGTGTCACAACATTAATTCTGAAATCAATATCATCAAATTTTGCCATCAAATAAATACAGTTAAACGTTATCTTTAATTGTAATAATATTTCACAGTATTTTTGATGAGATTGCTGTTAAATGTAGTATTGTTTTTGTTTCTGTTCTCTCTATAGGTTATGTGGTTTTGAACCCTTTTTTGATGACAGAGGAGACCAGTACATGTTTAAACGCATCTTGAACTGTGAATATGAGTTTGTCTCCCCCTGGTGGGACAATGTGTCTCTTAATGCCAAGGACCTTGTGAGTAAATCTCAATATCACCTAAACCCCTATAAAATGCCCAAGTATGCAAACAACACACACACACACACAGAGGAAAGTTTATTGACGTCTTTTAAGTCATTTTTATTCTTTAAAATGGTTCAAATGTTCATTTCTAATGAATGAATTAATGATCTGTGTTTGCCCCTGAAATAAACGCACACCTGTGAGTGCACATAAGTTCAATTCTTTTTTAGTACACCAAGTTGCTATGTTGCTTGGCAACAGTAAACAGCCTACATTTATCCTGAACTATTTCACATTATGGAGGAATAATTTATTGAGGTTATTATTGTTAATAAAAGGATTTTATGTAAAACTTTAGTTTTATCATTTTGTTTATAAAATCTGCTACATGTTGTGCCTAACAACACCCCTTAACCATAGTAAAATCACTATAATGCACACACAAAATATAGCTATATTACATTTTTATGTTGCAAAATACTAAGAAGTTGATTTTCACATATTCAAATATTGCATTCTTTAATTTCACAAATTAATAGCTTTCTTTATAAACACCTTTAATGTTTTCTAGGTTACACTTTATTTATTTAAGGTGCCCCTTACAGTATAATTATACATTTAAGTATTGAGTAATACTAGTTAACTATACATACTTACTAAAGGTTTAGGGTTTAGGTTTTTTTTTTTTTTTTTTGCCAATTCAAAATTTGGTGGGGTGGTATTAGCCAAGTAAATATATCTTCTTCTTTTTTTTGCCACATATAAAATGTCCCTATTACCTGACATATATCACTGAAATAGGTGTCCTGAAATATCACACATCTCTGTGACAGATCTACACTCTTAACAATAAAGGCAGTGATGCCATAGAAGAACTTTGGGTTTTTACAAAAAACCCTAGTGAAGAGATCTTGAGCTAGAACATTTCATTAATTTAAAGAACATTTTCCATTATAAATACCCTTTTGTGCAATGAAAAGGTTTCCTTGGGTGTTAACGGTTCTTCATGGAACCACAGATGCAAATAAAGAAACATTAAGTTAATAAATAGTAACAACAAGAACAAAGAATCAGGGGAGTGGGCACACAAACGATTACAAAAAAAAAAAAAAAAAATAGCGTTGACCACTTGTCTTTGGAACACCAAAAACACATCTTTGTGAAAAAAAGAAAAAACTGACTGCCTTCAGTGTTACTGAAAGTGTAACTTGTCTTTCTTGGCTCCATAGGTGAAAAAACTGATTGTCCAGGATCCAAAGAAACGGCTGACGACACAGCAGGCGCTGCAGCACCCCTGGGTGACTGGAAAGGCTGTTAACTTCACCCATATGGACACTGCTCAGAAGAAACTCCTGGAGTTCAATGCTCGAAGAAAACTCAAGGTTTGAGGCTTTGGGCTCAATGACACATTTTTATGAAGGTTCTAACCATATAAAGCATAATGTATCATATTTGATATACAAAATTCTAAGGCCTCTAAATTATCAAAATGATCAAAAAATGCCCAAAAACCTGCTGCACACAATCTAATACATGCCTTCTGTCATCTGATTCATAGTTTGTTCCATTGTTTTTTGCAAGTAAAAGGCATTTTAGTATAATTGTAAAATTGTCCACCTTTAGGTTGAGATACACGTACTTTAGGTTGTGGTACACATGAAATCTTCACCGATTTTTAGTAAACATAAGAGTAACTTTTATATTGTTAGTAATATTTCAAGATGAACACTTACTAAACTGAAGCAACTTAGGCAAGCTAGTGAGAGCTGATCGTGTAACCCTCTCTCCCCTGACCTCATGAGGCACACTAGCAACTGTGGTCTTTAGCGTTTCCTTGTTAATGCGCCGCCTCCCATGCCGGAGATGTCTGTTCGAATCCCGCTCTGAGCGAGTCAAGCAGGACCGGTTCCATTTGGTGCCGTGTCCCAGAAGGGAGTAATGTTTTGAGGGTTGAGTGTAACGGAGGCAAGCTAGTAAGAGATGTGCATGTAAACCTCATGAAGCGCAATAGCAACTGACACTAGAGACTGCGATCTTTATTGCCCTTGTCAGAGTGCCCTCCTCTCATGCTGGAGACCGCTTACATTTGCATACATAATTTTTCGGCTTTTTAAAATCGGCTTTTGGGGACCATTTATTTGTACATCTCTCAATCATCCTTGTATTGTTTATATGTTTTACACCCCAAAATAAAAACTACAGCACTTTGATCATAAAAATTTAAATATCATCTTATGAAGACATATTATTGTGAAATACAGAGTGACAACTGATATTTATATGCATTTTATGTAAGTAGTCTGCTATACTGTTATAAAGATGTCACTGATTACCAACAGCAGTAACAAGAATACAACTCAAACAAAACTCAGACAAAACATGACAAAGTTCAACAGAGGGGGCTTAGGAAGAGGATGCGGAGGTGGAAGAAGGAACCACCAAGGACGAGGGAGGAGCCAGGGAGGAGATGATGGGAGAAGCAAGGGAGTGACCTCCAGCAGTGCAAACAGAATGCAGGCTCATGGCAGAACCGAAGCAGGGAGGAGCCATGGTGTAGCCAGGAGCCTGACTGACTGTGGTGGAGAACCACGTGGAGCCGATGAGATGAAGACCCAAGGTGACACCAATGGACTGGAGGGCGGAGGCGGAACCAAAGGCTTGCGGGACCGCGTTGGAGATTGGGGCTCGGCAGACCATGGTGGAGCAGAAGGGAGCCAGGACAATGGTGGAGCCAAAGGGGTGGAGGGATGAGGCGTAGCTGGAGGACCGGAAGTCCATGATGCAACCAGGGTGATGACTAACCAAGGTGGAGCAGGAGGGATGAGGGAGCCCTGTGGAGCTTGAGCGATAACAGGCCAAAGTGGAGCCAAGGGTGTAGGGAACCGAATAACTGTATGGCATAGGATGTGGGAGTGGGAGGCTGGGTAGGAGCATCATCAACAACACAGACTTGGTGCTGGGCAGTAGCATCAGTGATGAAAGAGGCTTGGAACTGGCAGACGAAGGAGACTTGGAACTGATCCTTTCACATTTCTGAATTATCACAATGTGGTTCGAGCTCAGCACACACACTTCACTCCATGCCCTCATGCTCAATCACTATTCCAACTGGAATAGACACAAGGACTGGCTCACACATCTGGTCAGACTTCCTTTCTGGCTAGAGCTCTGGGACGATCGTGCCCTCGGGTTAGCTCCATTAAGGTATTGATGGCCGGCTCACACACCTGGTCAGACTTGGCTCCACTAGGCACTGGGTCTGCGTTGGGCTCGGCATTACATCCTCGTTGGACTTGCAAGTAATGCAAGTTGGCTCTGTAACCGTGGCAGGCTCTGAGTCTGCGGGGGCATGGGTTTGTGCTCCGTTGGGGGCGTGTCAACTGCAGGCACTGGCCATGAATGATCCTCCTCAATCTCACAGATGGTGTAGGGTAATCCTTACTGTAAAAGCACCCAGTAAAACAAACTCTTGGAACGTCCCTCAATGGCCATCTCAAGGAAAAACGAGCAGAAGCTGTCGTTGTCCTAGTGCATGAGATGGAGCATATCTACAAACCTCTACATGTGCTCCTCGAGGGAGCGATCCCCCTGGGAGAGGAGGAGTATCTGAACTGCTGCTAGGTCCATTCTTATGATCCAATCTTGTCATGCTAGGGTTGCAGCAGGGACGAGTTGAGGCTGGATCTAATCGCAAGTAGTAATGAAAGCAAACTCAAAATAACACTTCTCAGATTCTCAAAAAAAACAACAACAACATGGCAAACAGAACAACCACTAACTACAGATGAGATTGAACAAAGGACACTACAAACACAGGGCTGTATATACAAATGCAGACCAATGAAAGGAAACGAGAAACAGGTGTTGCGAATTAATCAAAAAATGAATCACGATAGAAACTAATACAAACATAGGTAACAGAGCAGGAAACAGTCCAACCAAGAATACAACTCAAACAAAACTCAAACTCAGACAAAATTGTAATCGCAATCATGATTGCCGTTTCTCTCGGAAGCATAATCAGATGGTTATTTATCATTTTTCATTTAATTTCTGATCTCCATTGCAGTATTGTGCTCAAAGTGCTACACAGCCTATCTGTGATCCTTCATGAAGCTGCTTGTGCTATTTGCTAAATCTGTGAGCAAATCTTCTCAGTGATGAACTGTAATAAATCCAAACATGAATCTTGAATATATTGCTTGCGATTTTGGTTGCTGAATAAATGCACTGAAGTAATCTCTGAATAAATGCACTAGTGTAATCAAAATGTGCTTAAATATAAAAGTGATCAAATTGTAAACACAATGCACACCTCTGTGGTTATGTTTTCACAGGCAGCGGTCAAAGCGGTGGTAGCTTCATCTCGATTGGGCAGCGCAGGAAGCCATGGCAACCCAGACAGCAACAAAACTGACTGCAGCCCCTCCTCTGTCAAAGAGAAGACAGCAGATGATCAGCCAGACACTGAACAGCCTCAGACTAAGAATGAAGTCTCTTAGATCTCCACAGAGCATGACTGGAACTCAAAATTCTTCCCTTCATGAAAGGAACATGTTGCTTTTTGCAGTGGGCCTTATAAAGGACAGAAACGATGGGCTTTGTTTGGTTCTTCTGCATGCGGACTGTTTGTCTATAGAAACGTCCCACGTTGTGACTCAGCCAGTTGCCATACCATGCCAACATTTGATAAGTCTGTAAATTCTGATTTTGTACAGTGAATGAGCATCATTGGATGGTAATGAGAAGAACCAAATCATTACATCTACTGTATATCAGTTAATATTTATATCATCATGCTTTTGCCGAGATAATTGCCAAATTATCATAGTACTTTCAAGGGCATATGTTGCTTTTTAGTTATATAAATCACATTTGTGCTGCATTTTACTGAAATAATTTTATTTGTCATGGTTTTTTACATGATATTGGTCACTGGTAGAGAAATATGTGGACATTGAACTGAACCTTTACATAAGCTTCAAATGAATGCCTTATACCATGTTTTTATATTTCATGAGTCAAAGTTATTTAATATTTTAGAAATACTACTAAATAATTTGTTTTAAACTTAGACAACAAGCATATTGTGCTGTTAAATAAAGAAATGGTGATTTCTTCTTTACTTTTGTCTAAATCTGTGTTGAGACAGGATAACAGGCATATCTAACACAAAAATTGCAATGAAAAGCACTCCCTTGTGCCAAAATGTTGATTATTTGAAGTACACTCTTACCATCAAGTCTTGCTTATTTAGGAATTTCCCTTTAAAATAAATAAAAACTTTCAGGTTTTTATCTAAATGACTTACTGGCAATAGACTTCCTCTCAGAATTCAGAGCTTTACCAAGGAATCTGTGATTTAAAACACACACACAGAACAACACGAAGGAGGTTTGATCCTATTCAATATTCTTTAACGCATGCTTATAATATATGGTATGAGGGAATGCTGTTTGATAATCTGATAATCACATGTAAGGAATGTAATGTGGATATACAGGGGTTCATGTTTTGCATGTAGGAATGTTTATCTTAACTGCTGCAATTGTCTTTTTAAATGCACTGTATTTTACAGATAAAACTTGCTGTCTAATTAACAGAATGATATTGGAGGCCATTTGACGGTCACTTTGTACGCGACACTAGTGTGTCAACTTTGTTTATCTGCCTGTTTCTATGTCTAAGGACTCAAAAATGCCAATAAGATAGCACTGTATATTACTTGCAAAAAATAAAGAATGCAAAACAATCTACTTTGGATCCCTTAGTTCTGAATGAGTTTGAATCATTATTTATTTTATGTATGTTTGTAGATTTAATGGGTTTTTAACCAGGGTACTTCAGTGGCTCTTTACTGTATATTTTCATGACATAACAATTAGTTACTTTATAACTAATGATTTATTAAGCATTATATAATGCAGTGAAGTCAGTTGTTCATAAATTAATAATCATATAATAATGATGTTCATAATTTAAACATTTATAATAAGGTGTTATTGAGAAAAGTGGACAGAGAGCCTAAGTGGGGGGTCCTCTGCTCTATACTAACAAAATGTATTGCAGACTAGTACCTTGGTACCATGGCAGCTCAATTGTATCATGTACCATTGTAACATGTAACTGTCATCATGATATATCAAAGTATTATGGTATTTGATATCTGATACCATCACTGTACCATAGGCAGGTAAAAACTGTATAAATTTAAGCATACAAAATATACTTAGGCCTAGAAGAAATGTACTTAGAAGATTGTGTATTTTTTTTTTTTTTAGTTTATTATTGTTTGTCATTAAAATAGTTTTTAATTAATTTATTAACTGTGAGGACTATTTTTCTACATTTCAATCTACAGTGGCCCCAAAAATCGAAATGCATAAGCCACTGAGAATCATATTTGAAAAAAAATATGACCATCTGTAAACAAATGATGCTACACCTTTTCTAAGACTAGCTTCACTTTTAAGGTACAACGTAACCCATGCAGTTATAATTGTTGTAATGTAATCTTTATAGATTTTTATTGTTCCTTTGTATATAATAAAATTGCTCAATTCTTTGCAACATAAGCTATTTAGTCTTTCTGCCAACTCCGCACACTCGAAGGCCCCTTTATAGAGGCTACAAATGTAAAATGCCATTCTGCAGGCCCAACATTTCAAGCACATAAGCCACACTTAAATGTCTGAGTCACTGCATTCGATAACAAAATGTCAAACCCTCTGTAAGCAAATGATGCTAGAACTTTTTCAGAACTAACTTCACATTTCAAAGATATTTTTGCAATGACTTTTAATCAGGTGTTTGTTTGTTTTTGTCATACAGTTTGACAACCAAAGCTATTTTTACTTTTTTGAACAGTAAATTGTTTGAAAGTTTTTTTATCATTTAAAACCTAACACAATGTGTTGAGAAACGCTAGATAAATACCACTTGCTTTTGATATTTTTTCATCTAGTGCAGTTAAATTCACGCAAGTCCTAATACTTTTGTGTCCTCTGCGTTTTGAATAATAATAAAGAATCTTTAGTTACAGTAGATGGCGATGTCAACACTAACAGAAACCCCATTCAAGAGCTACACGAGTTTACCGCCCTTCAAACACCACAGAAGAAGAAGTGGATGAGTCCTGCGCCCCCTGCCGGCAGACCGCGTCCGCACCCGGTCCGTCTCTCACACACACAGTCGCTTGATGACAGACGGGGAGGGGGAAGCGGAGAGAAGTAAGCCCCGGATCCATCTTCAAGAGAGAAAATAGGAAAGAAAGACCGCGTCCCACTTTTATTTCGTTTTTAGCGGCACCTTTCCGACTTATAGACGTTAGGGAGCCCGAGGAGGGGCTGTGTCACTGTCTGTAGGATGTCCCGACATGAAGGTAGGTGCGAAAAAACCGCCGATCGCTGCGTCGTTGGCTTGAATTGCAGGCCAGTGCTGACCCGCGGGTTGCCATGTTTTCAATTCAAATGCACTGGGAGAGACTCATCATGGCGGCCGCCGTGAATTTTGTAACCTTTTATGTACTTAGACTGCATCGGTAGCGCACAGGGCGTTTTCTTGGAGCCGCTTGGTGTGATATTGAGCTGGGCCTGTGTGCTAGGCCGGGCCTTCTGCGGCTCGCTCGACCGCGGGAGTGAGCGTGAGTGTGTTCCCGCAGGTAGCCCGTGGAGAGGTCAGGGCTTCTGCAAGGCCTGTTTTAAGACACTTAATTTTAAAGCTTTCTGCTTTAAGTAACTCAGTACTGATAGAATGACGACCAAAGACCAGAACTCGTCTGGGTATGCGGTTGTAGAGCTCAGTCTGACCGCTCTGGAGCTCATGTTAGGGTGTATGTGTGTGTGAGAGCGTCTTGAGTCATGTCATGTTTCAGGCCAGCACAAGTGAATGACTTGCACGTCTGGATTTAGCATTAGCTGGTGTCAGTGAAGCCATAGCTGTGATTGCTTACGAATCTTACTCTATTATTTCTGGAAACACGTTTATATTTTTAGCTCCCTTTGTGAAGACGTTCAGTATTTAGTCAAACCAGTATGTTTGGATACAAGGAAGAGATTCAGCATTCAAGTTATTGCTTGATCATGTGGCTTCGGACACATTTGTTAAAAGTCACTTTGAGTGCGCTTAAAAGTCGGCAGAACCACAGTGAGGACTGTCAGTTTGGAATATATAAGCTAGTGTAGCGAATAGTGATACTTCAAAAATGAATAAAATGCCAATGGCATTACATTGAAATATCGGTTTGGGTCTCACATAATTTATGCTATAAGCATAGGTCATTACTAATGTATTGCCATAATCTTTTGAACATGGTGGTACCATGGTAATACCATGTTTTTGGACATGTACCATGTCACTTCCACAATGGGAATGTCAAAGAAAAACATGTGATGCCTTCTCTGTTTCTCTTTTTATTTTTACCTATATTAAAACTCCTGGGTGATGTATACATTTATCATGATACTGTGATGTATGGGATTAATACCATTTTGATATACCATAGTTTTACTGGTACTTCAAAGAATAATAGTTCATATCCCAAAAACGCATATCTGCTCATAGTACATTTTATTATTCTTATTGTTTTGTATGTATGAATTAAACTGAAATCTTAGTAACTCAATGCAAGTTATTTGAAGTATAATCTCTTTAGTTAAGTGCTTGCTTTTTATGTCTGTCTCAATCTAGTGAGCTGCCTACCTAGACATCATGTCTGTGCATCATCATATGTGCCTTTGATTCCCAAATATGCTTTCTGGGTTGGTGGCAGCTCACTGGATTTCAAGACGGCGGATGTCACCTGCCTGTGAATGAAGACTGCTTGCATGTGTGTCTAGTTTCTCTGCAAACAGCACATGGTGCTTGAGAGTAGCTTACAATGGGAGGACCTAGTGATATGTGACACCTCAGATAATTATTATAATAATATCTGGATTGGTAATTGTTTGACAGCTGCTCTTTGATTTCAAGCGCAGTGGCAGATTCAGTCAGACATTTGAGCAGAGGACCTGGATTCTGTAATTAATGCTTAACATTTTGTAGAACTCATCTGAGGTATATTATATACAGTAGACATTTCATATATGACTGGACAAGTCCAAACTTAAATTATTTGTCATATATTTAGATTTTATATGAGAAAGAGTTCAGGGCTCGACAATAAGGACTGCCCAATAGCCCGGGGCCAGCGAGAAAGACACTTGGATACAGTCAATGCAATTGACAGTCGACGCTTGAACAGACAAAGATATGTCAAAATAGCCAAAATAGCTACACACAAAGTTATGTCAAAATAGCCATCTTTGCGAGTATCCTAGCTGTCGGTTATGTCTTAAGTGAATGTAAACATTTGAGAAAGAAATTGTATGTGTATCATTATATTGGATCCATTCACTCGGTCTTAAAGTGACAACAGCCTAATATACCTGCTGCTGCCTTTGTCATTAATATTAAACAACAGAAGACAAAGCAAAAATCGCTCACTGTTCCTGACTGAATAACTTTTGTAGCTTTAACAAAGAGTAACCTATATTTAATTTAGCACAACAGTGTTTGCTGTATATTTTACATTTGATAATTAAATTTCTGTACCTGAATACTACTGTTAGACCTTCCAATAACCGTATTACTTGTATTACTGACTGTTCATTTGTCATTAATAAAAAATGGACTTTGGCTTTGGTATTGAAATTGGAAACAACAATTGTGAAATTTCACTGGAATTTAAACTTTTGGTATCATATTAAGCTTATTTATTCGACAGGGGGTTTTCCTGCAGTGAAATTTTTTTGTCGGCCATCAAAACTAATCTTTGTCCTGCCAAATAATCATTTAATGTGATGATATGCCGTTGAAGTTGTGCAGTACCAGTCGGCTGTTGAGCGCATGAACACAGTAGCAAATTAGATGTTTAAGTTAGTCTGAATATGGCCGAGTTTTTGTTCAGTGTGAGTTCTGCACGCTTATGCATGAATCATTTCATTAACAACAAAGTATAAACATGATGACTTTAAGAGATTAATTGCCAGCGTACAGGAGTTTTCGCAAGAGTGCAGCTTTGTGTACCTCGCACTGTAATTGACAGCTTCAGTGATTATAATGGCAGCAATCTCTGCTCTCTCTCTCTCTCTCTCTCTCATATATATATATATATATATATATATATATATAAATATATATATATATATATATATATATATATATATATATATATATATATATATATATAAATATAAATAAAAATAGAGCAATGAATGGAACAAACAATTTGATCCTGTATGTAAAATTATCTGTGCATTGTTTTTAAGTGTAAATGTAAATGCAAAATAATAGACCTGCCACCTTTTATGTACTGTTTGTTGTTCATTTTGATTAACTTTTCAAATCAGCCATTCAGTGACTCTTCAAACTTTCTGACTTGAAATAACCCCCCTGTCAAACACAATATTTGAAGGCCCCTCTATATAGGCTACATACTATATATAGATTTCTTGTATTTCTGATTTAATTATGAAAAGTCTGCTTGTTTTCAAAAATTTTTGCTTGTTTTCAAACAGAAACTGGAAGTGTTTATATGTTAAATTATGAACAATATTAAATGAACAAAATTTATTTAAGGTTCATCATTTCAGAAGTTTTCAGCACTGTTCTTCGATATAAACTGTAGTTATCGAGGAGGGAAAAGAAATAAATATTTAATACACAGTTTGTACTAGAGTTGTCAAAAGTACTGACTTCGGTACCTATCGGTACTGAAATTTTAAAAACGTGACGCTTTGAGCGCTGTTGAGCGGATTTGTAAACACCTCTGATTGGCCATTGTGTTGACACGCTCATCGGATATGCCTGTGATTGGCTACAATGATCAACACATGGGAGCATTTGAAAGCACGCGGAAGTGTTTAAGTTTGAAAGTGGAAGCACGAGCGATTGAAAGCAGGTGTCTAACAGTGGACAGATCCGCGATAGACGCCTGCTTTCAAACGCTCCCGTGTGTATCTGTGTAAGCGCTTAGTGAAGAGATTTATTTATGATTTATGACTATTTACGTTTTTACAGCGTTGATCATTGAAGCCAATCAAAGACATATCCGATAAGCTGTGAAAACAACGGCCAATCAGAGATGTTTACGAATTCACTCAACAGCGCTCAAAGCGTCACATTTTTTAAATTTCAGTACCAACTAGGTACCGAAGTCGGTACTTTTGACAACTCTAGTTTGTACCTTGATTTTTTTTTTTTTTTTATGACATTTTAATTTAGATTAGAGTTAGATTATTTCATTATATTAATAATGTTTTTTTTAATTTAATCTTAAGTTATCCCTCTTGGATGTTTGCAGAAGGCCCGCTGCCCTAGATGACATCTGGGATCATATTCGTCCTTGTTACTTTTGCAATGGCAGCAATTTGATAAGACACATTTATTATGTTTGTATATTACACAAAATTATAATTAATAATAAATATTTTTTCCACCTGGTTATATTATACTAGTTAGTGTAGAATTAGTCCCATCCTCAGACGTCACACTCATGGACCGTAGGTTGACCTTGTGATGTGTAAGGCAACACAAAAAAGGAAATACTTCGGGAGTTTCAAAGTTGTCATCGATTGATTGAATTCTACAGGATTTCTAGGAGACATGTTGCGTACTTTAATGATCTACCTGGAAACAAAGCCATCATGACACCAAACCCCCTAATGGAAGAAGAACACTGTCATGTTTACAACTGTGATAATGAGTGCTTATCAACTAAATGCTGGATTTTCAAAAGTATGTGAAGTTTGCAGCGCCATTGCAGTAAACTTGCACAACATTCTTAAATGAATAATTTTTTAGATGCACGCTAGTCTGTTATCATAAGGAAAATCAACTTTGCATTTTCATGACCCTAAACATGATGCAGAACAAAAGGAACTGTGCTTGGTTGCTTTACATGTCGGTCAGACTGCCTCTGGGTGATTCTTGGCCAATGAAGCTGCGATAGAGTCTAGACGTTCTGCCGGAAGTCTGAATTGTCTGACTATGCAAGACTAGTATAGAATGTCTATGGAAACCAATGCACCACTTACATTTACGTTTGTCAGATGCTTTTTTCCAAAGCTTTGAATCCCTGAACTTTTTATCGGTTCTTGAATTCTCTGGGAACTGAACCTTGACAGTGCTAGTGCTATGTTCATCTCTGTGTTCTACAGGAACGCTGGGAGCTTTAGAAATGTAGCAACTTGGCACAATAAAGGGATAGTTCACCCAAAAATGAAAAATTATCCCATAATTTACTCACCATCAAGTCATCGTAGGTGTATATGACTTTCTTCATTCGGCCAAACACAGTCGGAGTTATTAAAAAAATATCCTATCCAGCTTTATAGTGAGAGTGAATGGTGACTTTTTTTTTTTTTTTTGAAGCCCAAAAAAGCGCATCTATCATACAAGTAATTCATACTGCTCCAAGGGGTTAAGAAAGGCCTTCTGAAGTGAAGCGATGTGTTTTTGTAAGAAAAATATCCATAATTATAACTTTATAAATCAATATGTAATCAATAGCTTCCGTTAACGTCCATCTGCGCCTTCGCGAGAGAGTTGAGTCACGGCGTATGACGTAGAATTAGTGTAAGCTTAGTTGAGAATAGTCTTGTGGTTCAAACAAATAATGCTAAAAAAAAAAAATGGTACCGTTCACTCCCATTCTAAAGCTTGGAAGAGACTAGATCATTTTTAATATAACTCCTATTTTGTTTGGCTAAAAGAAAACAGACATGTACACCCATGATGGCTTATGTGATCAATCTCACATTTGCATAAAGCAAAATTTTTGGATTTGTGGTATGGGAGCCTGAGATATGAGATGAATCTTTTTTTTTTTTTTTTTTTTTTCAGTGCAAAATAGTAAATGATAAACTAGTTAGGATCCATTTCCCTGTTCCAGTGCTCATCACAGTGAGAGAACTGAACTTACAACCTCTGTAATGGGAAATGTGAATGACGAAAGGCCCTCAAGCTCACAGCCATGGTGCTGTATTGATTCTCTCAGAAAACATGTCCAATACAGTGCAGACAGGTTCTTGACATTATTTTTGCACTGTTACCCTTGTTTAGTGGAAGGGTTTTGTCATGTTTGATATGGCATGTTGCTGTGATGCTTTTTAGGTCATTTAATGACATCTATATCAAATGTGATCTGGCAAATGATGAAAACAGGTGAGACAGAGCAGCTAGCTGCACAGTCTCTGCCAACGTGTCATATAACTCAGACATTATAACTAGGGATGCACCAAAATGAAACCCCTAGGATGAAAATGAAAATCCATGTCGCACTTGGCCCAAAACCCAAGCCAAAAATAGATTAATTAATCAAACTTTTTTTTTAATAAAAATGAGTTGAATTTTAAAATTGAAAGTTGCTTCATATTAAAAGCAACAAAGCACAAAGTTGGTTGTGATTATTGGACTGCATGCATGGAACAAAAGTTTTGTTCATGCTGTGCATCAACAGAAAAGAGCACAGATTAAAACATTTTAGATTTAATAAACCTTATGATTGATTAAAATTGAAAAATTTATATTGTCAATCTAGAGCTTTTGTCCACACAGCAGACATGTTTTTTTTCTTGTAGCTTATTCACGTTGTGTGCACGAAAAAGGCGCTGAACACAGTCGAATCTGAGATCAGAGAAGCGCTAATTAAATGTCTGTTTTGGTCTTCCAGAATCTTTTCGGTTCGAAACTGAAAATAGCTGTTTAAAATTTTCATTAGCTGAAATTTCAGTGCATCCCATTGTAATGAAAGTTCTAATGAAATGAAATGAAAATTATAATGAAAGGCAAGGAGACGTGAATGGCAGGGCTTGATGTCCGTGACGTGTGAGGTGATGTTTTTGGAAAATGCTGTAGTTGTTGCAGTTCATAATACTGCTGTAATAGTGATTGTCGGTATGTAGTTTAGAAATGAGAATCAGGTTGCTAAAATGAAAAATATAATGTGTTGAACCATGTTAGTTGCTTTATTGGTAACACTTTACAATAATTGTGACGTATATCCAAGTGAAACAAGCTTCTGGAATGATGAAAAAATGTAGGGTGCCATTTAACATATACACTGCAACATTATGTAAAAAAATAAGAATTGTCCATTTTAATTTCATGGCGACTTTATCATTATCATCATTGTTAGTAGTAATATTAACAAAATGGAACCTTATTGTAAAATGTTATAGCTATATTAAAGTTAGCTTCCTTGTATAAACGAAAAGACAACAAAGTGTTCAAACGACAATTTTTCATAATCACCAGTGGATTGTCTAACAATTTTTTTAGAACTATTTTTGACTTGACGCGCTGTCTATAAAATGAAGTGCTGCTGGTGTGAGACGCAGTGGCCAAAGACATCTGTGCTTTGATGGTAACTGTAATGCTTTAAAGGAAATGAATTGAGAGACTCTTCTGAGAGAGTTTACTGTGCTAAAAGTATGAAGCAGTTCTCTTACAAGGGACAACCAATCATGCACAATGCTTCCTGAAAAAAACTTTCAAGTTTCAAATACTAATTAGTTTTGGTATCTTGATTCTTGAAACTTTTGGACCTGCACAGACAGGGCTTAGATTAAGCCAGAAATACACCTTCATTTAGGATATTTAAGTAGCTTTTATTAATATGCCTTAGAAAAAAAAATTACTGGTGTGCATCTTGAGACAAAACAATAGCACTGACATTTTAAGATATGTCAGTGCAAGTTGCTTTCAGTTAAGACAGCTCAAAAATTAATTTTAGTATGGAACTAGGCTTAAGCCTTGTCTGTGAAACTGGGGATTGGAGTCCTGAAATGAAGGTTATGCACAGCAGACTTCTGTATTCTGTAAAACAGGTTGCATCGCTTCTGGTTCAGGTTTTTTGTATGTGCTGTGTTAAATATTGAGCTGTTTTACTCAAGATGCCTTCAAAGGAGCCACTAAAGATGAGCATAACCAATGTCCATTGCATATGCAGATTGATATCTAAAAGTTTTTCCCACTAACATTTAGATATTTAAATAAAATAAAATGGCAGCAATAAAAAGAACTAGCTAGGTTAGCAAATTACCTTAAAAGTCCATAGATTTGACAACAGTACTGCTGTTAACACTACACTAACACTTAACAGCGCTCAAAGCATCACATTTTTAAAATTTCAGTACTGACTTTGTATCATGGTCGGTACTTTTGACAACACTAGTTGAGAACCACTAGTGTACATAAATGTTTGTTACTGTCATGTCAATCATAAAAAAAAGACCTGTAGAAATGCAAACAGAAGCCCAAATCCTTAAAGGCTATTTGGTAAATGTAATGACGCATCCATTCCACATTTTTCAGTTGGAGCAAATGGAGATCTTACTCTTGCGGTTTAGTTTGAATGTGTAGTTTGGTTTGTTTGCAGGACTCTGCTGTGAATAGACCACAGAGGTCATTTGGCAGGTCATATAGAAAAATGCTAGTTATAACTCACCAAACCTCGTTTTTAACCCAAAGGTATGTGAGACCACAATATGAGACTTAACATTGGAAATCCGTTAGTCTACATATTTCCTCTCAGGGACTAAGAGGCTATCAGATTCAATTTTACAAGCAAACATTTAATTATTTGAATCTGGAATTAGTTCCCTGTGCTAATTCCTCCCAGCGGTACATTACCACAGCAGTTTTTGTGTGTGGATTATTGTTAGAAGCTTTTGTCTTCTTTGTGTTTCTAATTCTTCTTGTTCATTCACAAAGACTTGAGGGTGCATCCTAATTCACATACTATAATTGACTAATCAGTCTTAACAACCCTCTACGGACACACTGAAGCTTGAGTTGCCATTGGCCAGTAATTTTTTATTTTTTATTTTAATTACCAGACTTTTTACATGGAATGCAAGAACAATGCAAATGAAAAAAAAAATTGTAGAAATAAAATATAAATTTCATTTATATTTTTATTTACTATTAAAGTCAAGTAAACAGTCAAACTAATATTTAAAATTGTCAAACTATAAGCAGTAGCACAAATAAACACAATAGAAAAGATGCCAATTAAACAAACAGTGCTTTACAGGTTTTTCAGCTAGATCTAACAGTATAGGAATATGTAGATTAGGTACAGAAATTGAATAAAGTAATAAAATGTAAAATAGCACTGCTTAGCCTTCACTGTATAAATTAAATAGAGATTAATATTTAACTTATTAACTTAGTTACAAAAGTTGTTCAGTCAAGAGCAGTGAGAAATATATATATATATATATATATATATATATTATTCACTTAAGAAATAACACTTAAGACATTCTCAGTAATACTTGCTAAGACGGGCGTTTTAACATAATTTTTTGTGAAATTGTCCGTTCAAGTGCAAGATGTGAAAGAGAAGCCCAATTCAGTATTCGCGTGCTGTCAGACGCGTTTTTCTTGGTGCGCGCTTCGAATCGGTTTTCTTGGTACGTCTTCCTGCCCTCGAATGTTTAACTGGCAAGGCTTAAAAACACTTGAAAATGATAAACTTTCATAACAATGCAGCACTGTTTTTTCCTCTAACTCAATTACACGTGACTGAAATCTTACAATTTACTAGCCATTGGCTAATAAGATTAAGAATATAGGTCGCCTCTTGTGAAATTTGGTCGCATATGAGGGTGATTTACTCGCAATGTAGAGGGTTGCTTAAAGGTGCCCTAGAATTTAAAATTGAATTTATCTTGGCATAAATAAAATAAAAAAAAATAAAATTAAATAACAAGAGTTCAGTACATGGAAGTGACATAGTGAGTCTCAAACACCATTGTTTCCTCCTCCTTATATAAATATAATTTGTTTAAAAGACCTCCGAAAAACAGCCGAATCTCAACATAACACCGACTGTTACGTACAGTAGGGATCATTAATATGTACGCCCCCAACATTTTCATATCCCAGCCCATGTTCAAGGCATTACACAGGGCAGCCAGTATTAACGTCTGGATGTGCACAGCTGAATCATCAGACTAGGTAAGCAAGCAAGAACAATAGCGAAAAATAGCAGATGGAGCAATAATAACTGACATGATCCATGATATCATGATATTTTTAGTGATATTTGTAAACTTTCTAAATGTTTCGTTAGTATGTTGCTAATGTACTGTTAAATGTGGTTAAAGTTACCATCGTTTATTACTGTATTCACGGAGACAAGACTGTTGTTATTTTCATTATTAAACACTTGCAGTCTGTATAATTCACAAACACAACTTCATTCTTTATAAATCTCTCCAACAGTGTAGCATTAGCCTTTAGCCACGGATCACAGCCTCAAATTCATTCAGAATCAAATGTAAACATCCAAATAAATACAATACTCACATAATCCGTTGTAAGCATGCAGCATGCATGACGAACACTTTGTAAAGATCCATTTTGAGGGTTATATTAGCTGTGTGAACTTTATTTATGCTGTTCAAGGCAAGCGCGAGCTCCGTGGGCGGAGAGCACAAGAATTTAAAGGGGCCGCAGCATGAATCGGCGCATTTATAATGATGCCCCAAAATAGGCAGTTAAAAAAATGAATTAAAAAAGATCTATGGTGTATTTTGAGCTGAAACTTCAGACACATTCAGGGGACACCTTAGACTTCTATTACATCTTGTAAAAAAACGTTTGATGGCACCTTTAAGGAAGCCTTGAATAATGTGGAGTTTGGGGTTCACCTTAAACTAATCAGAAGCATTTATTAGGCTATGTGCGCACTGTTAGTCCAAATCTGATTATTTGTGTATCTGATTGGAATCTGATCTAAAATTATTGACTGTCCACATTATGTATCGCAGCTGTTCAGATCCGATTTGTGTGTCCTATGCTGCTCTTTCACTTTCCTGAATATCTGCATTGGTTTCTATAGCAATGACGTTGCATTGGTAGGTATACGCCAAAAACAGCAACCGCAACATGGAGGGGTTTGCAATACAGATGTTGTTTTATTTACAACATGATGCATCTGATCTGATTTCAATCGCATATGCACAAAAATCGGATGTGGACTGACAGTCTGAACGAGGCATTTTTCTTTAAAAAAATTACATCCAAACCCTAACCAGAAATGGAAGGGAAAATAAATTTGGAAACCTTACCAAATAAATAGCTCAGTGTTTCTCAAACTTTTGGATATGAAGCCCCTCCCTCCTTTACAGATAAGATATTTTCTGTGTTTCAAAGCTACAGGGAGTATTAATATATTTAATCAACCACAATTTTTGTAATTCCAGAGGTTTTGAGAACTGGATGTTCTTTAGTAAAACAGTTGCTATTGTTTTACTAAAGAATAACTAAATTCTTTCTTTTCTTTTTTTACAGTTAGGTTATTTTAATAAATTAATAATAATTTATTAACGCAAATACTTTTAAGCATTCTTGCAGTACTCTTGGATGTTTGCTGTGGCCACCTGTTTGAGAACCACTGCTGTAGCTACAACAGTTAAAATTGATAAAATAAAGACTCATTATTTATTCCTATGGGATGTTCTGTAAAGCTGTTTACAGTAACCAAAAGGGGTGGAGCTACCAAACAGTCAGTGTGCATAGTAAAAATATACAAATTGGGATGCAACTAATTTGCAAACATGCAGTATGACATTACCTCATGAAACACTGAAGAGGCTTTTCCCTGTCAACACTGGAGACTAATCTAAGTCTGGAGTTTAGTCTTTTACAGTCTTGCTCCTGGTTACAGAGAGATTAATTGTTGCTTTGCTGGTTCTTCTAGGTCCATTCTAGATCATTTTGGACATTGTGTTGGTGATTATAGAGAGATGTTCTTTTCTCTTTGCTTTAATGAATTGAAGTAGGTTTCTTCATGATGGAAATATTTGTTCAAATGATTCACTGGGTGTTTAGCAGCAGTCTGGTTTCCTCTACACTGCTGTTGATAATGGCCAGAAGACAGAATGACGTGGATTATCTGAACTTTGATCAGCTCAGTATAATTAAGACTCTAGTATTCAGAAGTTGCGCTGATGTTGTTCCAGCTGTTTGAATCCTGAGGTTTAACAGGACCAACTTTTGATCAGTTTACCGCCAAATTCCTAGTAAATATCTGCTTTTTTACAATGTGCAGAAGAAATGGATGATATACACTTAATAGGTTAATGTTTTTTAACCTTTTTGTTTAAATATTTTTATATATAAATGTATATTAAAGGTGCCATAGAATGGAAAATTAAATTGACCTTGGCATAGTTGAATAACAAGAGTTCAGTAAATGGAAATATAGTGAGTCTCAAACACCATTGTTTCCTCCTTATGTAAATCTCATTTGTTTAAAAGACCTCCGAAAAACAGCCGAATCTCAACATAACACCGACTGTTACGTAACAGTTGGGATCATTAATATGTACGCCAATATTTGCATATGCCAGCCAATGTTCAAGGCATTAGACAAGGGCAGAACGTCTGGATGTGCACAGCTGAATCATCAGACTAGGTAAGCAAGCAAGGACAATAGCGAAAAATGGCAGATGGAGCAATAATAACTGACATGATCCATGATATTTTTAGTGATATTTGTAAGATGTCTTTCTAAATGTTTCGTTAGCATGTTGCTAATGTATTGTTAAATGTGGTTAAAGTTACCATCGTTTATTACTGTAGTCACGGAGACGAGCCGTCGCTATTTTCATTTTTAAACACTTGCAGTCTGTATAATTCATAAACACAACTTCATTCTTTATAAATCTCTCCAACAGTGTAGCATTAGCCGTAACCCACGGAGCACAGCCTCAAACTCATTCAGAATCAAATGTAAACATCCAAATAAATACAATACTCGCATGATCCGATGCATGCATGCAGCATGCATGATGAACACTTTGTGAAGATCCATTTTGAGGGTTATATTAGCTGTGTAAACTTTGTTTATGCAATGTATATAGAGTCGAGAGCTCGGGAGCGGGAAGCGCAAGCAATTTAAAGTCTGCGTGAACCGGAAGTTGCAAACGACTTTTCTCCAGTGCTTTGACGTATTTCCAAGTGGAACGGAATATTGAATAGAGGGCAGGGTTTTACTTTAGCGCTCCTCCTCTCCATCTCTCACTCATAGCAGACTAACGGTTGGAGGGGAGTGTGGTTTAGGCCTTTTCAGCCCATGCCGTCAAACTGATGCCATCAGAGAATTGGCACCGTTGCGGAGGGGAGGAACATTTTCAGATTTTGATTAAATATTATGAAGCCAAACAATTTTTTTGTGTGGATTGACTTGCACGGATAAATTGTTCACCACAATACTAGCAATTTGAGCTAACAAAATAAATAAGGTCAATTTTGATTTCATATGTACTTTAAAGAGGAAGCAGCCTGAATCAGCGCATATTTAATGATGCCCCAAAATAGGCAGTTTAAAAAAATTAATGAAAAAAAAATCTATGGGGTATTTTGAGCTGAAACTTCAGACACATTCAGGGGACACCTTAGACTTATAAGTCTATATATAAATATTACATCTTGTAGAAAAACGTTCTAGGGCACCTTTAAATCAGAAAGGAACATTTTTTTTTTTTTTCACCAAACATCCATTGTTGGCAAATATATTGAGAAAGTTTAAAGAAATCTGTAAAATACAGCACAAATGCATGGTAACGGAAGGCATGCTTTTTATTAATGAGGTCATGAACTGCATTTTGTTTTAATTTATTGATGTTCTCTGAGGTCCACTTATAATGTTATCAAGAATTTTACATTTAAAAAAAAAAAAACAACGGCCTAATTTAGAGGTAATGGGCAATTTTCTATCCTGTTTTTGACCCTCTCTTTTGATGTGCATGTAGCATTCAAGACTTGGAAGTAAACTTATTCTGTGTCATTCTTATAGACTATTCATCATCCATTGTTTGTGATAAAATGAAAAACGTATACATTTTTATTTGCAGTGTCATGTTTTAAATAAATGTAAACGTGTTGTAATGTCTTACTGATGACAAAACACAACTCACTGAAGCTTTTATTCAGGATTACAGTGAATGGCTTAGATCAAAACAATAATAAAATCAATCTCTTCGTGCTTTCATCCGTATCTGAAAATCTAATGCATTAACCACATAAATGCCTAAGCAAAGGAAAGAACAGCAAATCACAACAATCTCAAAAATTCAGTTACACTGCAGCGCTACAATATAAATTCTCAGTACAAATCAAACTATTTTTTACTCACTGTTACTCACACTTGTGTGTTGCGACATTAATGATTGATCCAATATAGTTGATGACATTACGTCTTCTTTTATTTTCTGTCTCTCTGAAAAGCCTGGTCGAATTGTCGTTTAAAAAAATGAATCCGCAGTAAAATGAAGCAAACAACTGAACAGTGTCTTACTCATGCGATCTGACTGGATTTTTAATTTTTTTTTAATCCTCAGAGGCATCTCTATTGTTTTGTTGCTGGAGTAATCCTGTGCTTATGTCATGTAGAATTAAAATATGAGACAGACCAGAGCGAATTGGTGGGTGTGGCTAAAGAGCCAGTAATGTTTTGTCGCACTCTGACGTAATAATGTGGCGATCCCAAATGAGTCATTTTCTGAGCTTGTTTTCAATAAAAGCTGTTTTTGGACTAACAAGGAAATGTTGAATGAATTCTCAATTAATGACCCCTTTAAGTTAACAAGCAAAGTTGATGTTTTTATTTTTGCAAAATGAAGCAAACAAATTCCTGAATCATTGAACCAATTAATTTTAAAGAACAAATTAAACTTCCCACCTCTTATCGACATTTAAATCCACTTAGATATATTAAATATTAATGTCACTGTTCATCATATCATGATTTTCACAATGTTAATTAACAAAATATGCATTAATATTAAATTTATTGCACTGCCCTAGTGTGGATTATTGCTCCCTCAAAGAGAGAGTTACAATGCGTCATGTTCTTAATCATTTGTTTTGACAGTGTAAATTGAACTCTTTTAGTCTGCTGTCCAAATGTCAAAAAATTAAAATAAAATTTCCCCCTGATTTGCACAAGACAAAACACACACGCCACCCTTAACAAGGCAGAGCTGCTTTAAATAAGTTTTCTGCGAGTCATGTGAATTGTTGATGTTGTATTTTTTAGTCATGGATAGAAACCAACCAGGCAAATCCTGTCTGTGATGAATGTGATCGGGGTCTTCAGAGGGGCTTCTGCTGTTGTTCTGAGTTAAATGCCTCTGTGTTCTCCCGCAGGTGTGAGCTGTGATGCGTGTTTAAAAGGGAACTTCAGAGGGCGCCGATACAAGTGTTTAATTTGCTACGACTACGACCTTTGTGCATCTTGCTACGAAAGTGGAGCCACAACAACTAGACACACCACGGAGCACCCAATGCAGTGCATACTAACCAGGGTAGACTTTGGTAAGCAGTAATGTCAAATAATGTCATGCTTTTTACTCTGTCACATAATAATTGTTACCTCATTCAAATAATGTTTCAAACATTATAGATTGTGAACAAACCATCCTGACTAAGTCTTGGTAATGATCATGTTGATGGTAATTGAAGATAATGTTTTTGACCTCTCTACAGACTTGTATTATGGGGGGGAGGCATTCTCAGTAGAGCAGCCTCAGTCGTTTACTTGTCCTTACTGTGGTAAAATGGGCTACACGGAAACATCTCTACAGGAGCACGTGACCTCAGAGCATGCAGAGACCTCTACAGAGGTGGTGAGTACACATGCTGTCTTTGTTGAAAAGTCATGTGACACCGTGTCCTAACTAAATGCAATGCGATAAGATTCCAGCGACAATCAAATTGTCTGTCCACACTAGACGCGACGAGGCTAAAAGATGCAACAAAATCAATCGCAATCAAAGGAGCTTGTGGGCGGGCTCTCTCTCTACATAGCAAACGGTTTGTCTCTTACTGCCAGCCATGACAATGCAAAAAATAAATAAATAAATAATTCCTGTGTCATGTATTGCTGTTGCAGCTGGTTAGAGTGAAAAATAATCATGGTAAAGATACCTTTCATCACGCATCACAGAGTTTAGTTTGGACATGGTGTGAAGCTGCTGTTTTTGTCCCATGATGACTGTTGTACAGTTCTCAAGACCTTTATTATCCATGTTTGATGTACTGTTTACTATAAAGCCTATTCACAGCAAACACAAATCACCTGCCGGAATTCACACCAAAACCAACAGAACGTGATGGGAATTATCAACGACTGAGAGAAAAGTTGTATGGAGTCAAATTAATGCCTTAAAGTTTTGCACAAGAATAAAGTTTTGCAAAACACAAAAAAGAATTGAGCAATAAAAAAATGTTTTGCAAACAAAAATAAAGAATTGCAAAGGAAAAATAAAGTATTGAGCGGAAAAAAATAAGTTTTGCAAACAAAAATAATAAATTGCAAAATAAAATAAAGTAGAGCAAAAATAAAAATATAATCAATTTCAAAAATCAATGACAGCTGTAATCCTATTTTATCTTTGCCACATATTTTTCATGCTCAAACTTACTAAATCATTTGCAGCGCTCATTTTATTCTGCGTTTCAGTCAAGCGTGCGCTTACGATACCGGTTTTCCTTTGCGCTGCACTTTTCTGTGCGGTTCTCTTTATGGCACTGGTTTCACGTGGGGGTGGAGTCAAGAAACGGGGGCACGCCCCCGCAAATGCATTGGAGGGGAACGTAATCGGCGACAGGTGAAATAATTCTTTGACATTGTTAAAAATAATGAATGGTTTGTTTTTGTTGTCGCCGATCACGACCCCCCCTCCAATGCATTTCTTATAGTAATATGACCCGTTGCGCTCTGTCTCACTGCCTGTATCCACTTTTGTGTCCTTAAACATTTGTTTTTGGGGTCGAAAGCTTATAAAAACTTATTTCTGGGTTTTTTAGTTTGTTAGTTGTATACCTTGTCACACAGCAGCTTTTAGGCATTGTTCTGTTTTTTTGTAATGAGTTAGAAAAGACAAGAAGGCAGCCTGGAGACGGTTGGATTGTTTTTCAGATTATAATAAATGCGTTCTGTCTTGATCTGTTCTGTTCCGATCTGCGTCTCCTGCGGATGACGTGTTTCGCAGGGGCGTGCCCCCGTTTCTTGATATCGGCGACAACATATGCTCACACCAACAAAAACAAACCATTTATTGGCTGCGTCCAAAAACTGAGAAATGCTGCCTTCTGAGGACACATTTCAAGGTAAGAAGGTATCAAGGAATCCAATGTTAGCTTCACTTCCTGTCTCATGAGATACCTTCCTCAGATCGATTTTTGAAGGAAGCATAGATGTATCCTTAGCTGCCTTTTGATATCCCACAATCCTGTGCTTTCCATTCTGTGACAGTTGAGCTAGAAAAATAAAGATGGCGTCCGAAGGTTGCGTTTGCTGCTCAGTTTGTGTATAAATGTACGATTTTGATCAACATATTTCAATTTTGATATCATTTCTATCGAGAAATTACTACTGTAGTAATTAAATATTTTAGTTCTCACCAAAGCTCGCGCTATATTGCTGTAGATCATTAAACTGTTACACTGCCTCAGAAGTCTGTCCGAAATCAATTTCGTGAGGTACCTACATGCACAAACGCTGCCAATACAAGTAAGATAGCGAGGCAGCAAGACAGCTACCTAGGTTTTCGGACGCAGCCATTATTTTTAACCATGTCAAAGAATTATTTCACCTGTCGCCGATTACGTTCCCCTCCAATGCATTTCGCGGGGGCGTGCCCCCGTTTCTTGACTCCACCCCCACGTGAAACCAGTGCCATAAAGAGAACCGCACAGAAAAGTGCAGCGCAAAGGAAAACCGGTATTGTGAGCGCACGCTTGACTGAAACGCAGAATAAAATGAGCGCTGCAAATGTAGGTTTGAGCATGAAAAATATGTGGCAAAGATAAAATAGGATTACAGCTGTCATTTATTTTTGTAATTGATTATATTTTTATTTTTGCACTACTTTATTTTATTTTGCAATGTATTGTTTTTGTTTGCAAAATTTATTTTTTTCCGCTCAATACTTTATTTTTCCTTTGCAATTCTTTATTTTTGTTTGCAAAACATTTTTTTATTGCTCAATTCTTTTTTGTGTTTTGCAAAACTTTATTTTTGTGCAAAACTTTAAGGCATTAATTTGACTCCATAAAGTTGACATTGCTGAACTAATCATTTATGTGCTTTTTATGCAAATTGCAGCTAATCTGACAAGATACATTTGCTTTAAAATGTTAAATATGCTCTTGCTCTTCTGGAATGGATTATGGATAATATGATAGAGAGATAAGGGGATATATTACAGGAAAATAATGATAATAGTAACCTTCTGATAATAATAATCTGCAGTTGCTTTCTATATTACCTCTGTGTGAACAGGCCTTTTAGATTTGTTTCACGTGGGATTTTGATTGTAGCGTAAAGCATCAAGCTCAATTATGTTCTGAGATTTGTAATAGAGGTGTGATTCTTTACTTGCCTCACGATTCGATTCGATGCGATTACGATTCAGAGGGTAACAATTAGATTATAAAATGTTTCTTGGTGCATCACTAAGCATCTTTTCCTCCAATTATTTTATTAATAATTATTATATTAATAATCACAAAATAGTTATTTTTGTTATTTTATCTTTATTAAAAATAAAAACAATGATGGAAATAAACAGTAGAACAAATACAATATAAAAAAGAAATGGAATTGACATCTGAAGCATTCAAGTAAGAAATAATACAGAAATTGAATCACTGCATAGTCTTTAATGTATTAATTACGAATACATTGATTATTATTAAAGCTACAAAAGTTATTCAGTCAAGACCAGTGAGTGATTCCCTCTTTTCTTGTATTGTTTTATTAACATTAATGACACAGACAGCAGCAGGTTTATATTAAGACCTAATGCATGGATCTTTCTGTGCGCGCGATTTGGGTGTGTCAGTCAGCGCGAATAAAGCATTGAGATCTTTTCTGTGGCTTATTGCACTTAATAACTGTTTAACATCAAGCATATCCCACACTTTTTCTCATTCATGCATGTTCTTTTCGTAAAAAACGAAACATCAGGTGCAACTGCTTTGCTTATGAAGGACATACACAACTTTTTTTATTAATATAGCCTATAACAAGAGTGTTTTATTTACAATAAAACGGTACATTAACATGTATGATAGGTCTATTTAATTACATTTAAAAAATAAATAAATTAAATAATTTTGTTTTTATGAATAGATAAAGAATCATTCACATCAGCATCGTAAAAACGGATATATTCCACATTTTTAAGGATTCTTTTTCTCTGTTTCAGATTTGCCCAATCTGTGCAGCTTTGCCTGGTGGCGACCCCAATCATGTGACAGATGACTTTGCTGCTCATCTCACACTTGAACACAGAGCACCTAGAGATTTAATATCCTTTTAATCTGAACCCAATATGTATATACATAATGGACCTCATTTATAAAATGCTGTTTCTGTGTAAATTGGTTCAGCGCATGTTTAATGACTGAGGCCTGTGTGTGTACACCGATTAGGCATAACATTATGACCACCTTCCTAATATTGTGTTGGTCCCCCTTTTGCTGCCAAAACAGCACCAACCCGTCGAGGCATGGACTCCACTAGACTCCTGAAAGTGTGCTGTGGTATCTGGCACCAAGGTGTTAGTAGCAGATCCTTTGACCGGACTTGTTGTTGTGCTCCTCAAACTATTCCTGAACCATTTTTGCTTTGTGGCAGGGTGCATTATCCTGCTGAAAGAGGTCACAGCCACCAGGGACTAACTTTTCCATGTGAGGGTGTACATGGTCTGCAACCATGTTTAGGTAGGTGGTACGTTTCAAAGTAACATCCAGGACCCAAGTTTTCCCAGCAGAACATTGCCCTAAGCATCACACTGCTCTGCTGGCTTGCCTTCTTCCCATAGTGCATCTTGGTGCCATGTATTCCCCAGGTAAGCGACACACAAGCACCCGGCCATCCACGTGATTTAAAAGAAAACGTGATTCATCAGACCAGGCCACCTTTTTCTTTTGCCCTGTGGTTCAGTTTTGATGCTCACGTGCCCACTGTTGCCGCTTTCGGTGGTGAACAGGGGTCAGCATGGGCACCCTGACTGGTCTGCAGCTATGCAGCCCCATATGCAACAAACTGTGATCTGACACCTTTCTATCAGAACCAGCATTAACTTCTTGAGCACTTTGAGCTACAGTAGCTCGTCTGTTGGATCGGACCACACGGGCCTGCCTTTGCTCCCCACATGCATCAATGAGCCTTTGCCGCCCATGACCCTGTCGCCAGTTCACCACTGTTCCTTCCTTGGACCACTTTTGATAGATACTGACCACTGCAGACCAGGAACACCCCACAAGAGCTGCAGTTTTGGAGATGCTCTGACCCAGTCGTCTAGCCATCACAATTTGGCCCTTGTCAAACTCACTCAAATCCTTACGCTTGTCCATTTTTCCTGCGTCTAATTCCTTAAATTTGAGGACAAAATGTTCACTTGCTGCCTAATATATCCCACCCACTAACAGGTCCCGTGATGAAGAGATAATCAGTGTTATTCACTTCACCTGTCAGTGCTCAAAATGTTATGCCTGATCGGTGTATATGTTCAAGTCACTTCAGAAGTAATCTTATGGCTCTGCCACAAAGGTTTATCGACCCTGCTCGATGCTTGCATGATGACAATGTGGTTTCTTTGCATATTTGCATTCAGAATTATTTACTAATGTCATTCCAAACCTGTATGACTTTATTTTTGTGGATCACAAAAGATGATATTTCATCATCTTGTACTGGATGTTCTTTTCCGTTCAGTTAGAATGAATGGGGGAGGCTTTTAAGCTTCAAAACAAATGTCAATGTCTGATTCATAAATGAAACATTCTTTTGAATTGGATCTTTTCAGTGAAACAATTGACCCAATTTATAAAAAAAGCCGTCTGAATGATTTGTTCACAAACTGGACTGATTCGCTTATCGAGTTCAATTCACGCAACTTGCATGATCTCTCTGGCTTTGAAGATTATCAGTGAGTAGTGACTTGAATTTCAGTGTGAATTAAATTGAAATTGAATTTCATATTACTATTAAAATACTTTAATGGTGCTTTTGTGCCATTATTTGAATCTTAAAAAATTTATTTGGCATTCATCATAATTGCATGAAAATTAGCAGCCAGTACAGTCTTAAGAATTTTTGCTTTAGTGTTCCTTGAAGGGAAAGACATACAGGTTTGAATTGGCTTGAGGGCAAGTAAATGATTACAAATTTCATTATTCAATTTATGAACTGTTCCTCTAATCCTCTAATCATTTAAAGGATAACTTTGCTGATTTTCAACCAGCTTTGTATTGTTACAATGTTGTTAGTATATGCAAATGAACTATGTACTTTCTCCGTGTCACCTGCCTCCACATCTCTGTTTACCACATCTTATCTGTTTTTGACAGCTCTAGGTCTAATGTTTAAAGGCATCTATTATGCTTTTTATATTTTTTATTTTTCCTTTCCTTTAGTGTGTAATATAGCTGCTTGTGCATGTAAACAGTCTGCAAAGTTACAAAGCACAAAGTCCATACCAAAGAGAGTTAATCTCTCCAACAAAAAATACTTCCTTGAAATGCCTTGTTTGTAGTTCTGGCATTTCCGTGACTTAGCTACTTCACCATGTTACGCCGGTTTCACACTGCAAGCGTAAGCAGCTCGTATTTTTTCACCGTGCATGTTAACCAGTGGATGCATTCACACTGGCAGCAGGAGCAGCGTGTAAGCGTCAAGCAGGAGTGTCGCGTGAGCAGCAGTGAAGCAGGGTTTTTCGGCGCCGAGTCTATTTTTGCTGCGCTGCTGACGCTCAATTAAAGTGAACACGCTTTTGATGGACAAAATAAATATAATTTCACACAAAAAGTGTTCAAAATGCACAGAATAAGCATGTCTAGTGTGTTTTAACAAGAATTTGAGTATGAAAGAAAAGAAAATTAAGAATCAAAAATATGTATTGAAGATTTACACATTTAAACTTGTTTTTAATTATTCAGGTTGGGTTAAAGTATGGTGTATTATAAAAAACTAAACTAAACTAGCCAGAAAATATGATATATAAACATTATTTTAGTTATTACACAGACAGATATATAGGCTGCAGCATACCCAAATCAAACCCAAGTTTGCTGGCTTTTTTCACCGAGTTTGCTGTCCTGTAAACTAGGGCTGGGCGATATATCGAATGCTTTTGTCAAGCTGACAAGCCACGCAATATCACGTTCAATATCGACGGCGATTCATATTGATATTGAACGTGATATTGCGTGGTTTGTCAGTGAACTACGGCTCTATTAAATGGCGCTCCATTTGAAAGCAGGTGATGGCGATTTAGCGGTAATCAGGGAACCGCCCTACTGTAAACATGCACGTGGCAGATGATGTAAAACACAAAGCTTACCTCATTTGTGTGCAGCAATGGATGACATGAGGCTTTTATTTATTTTTATATTTGTTTATATGCGAATGTTGTACACCTCCCAATGTTAGCAAATTTTCAAAGACTCTCAAGTTTATAAATTACCAACTTATAAAAACAAATTTATGGCTGTCTTAGTAAAAAAATGCTCACTTTATATGTAGCTTCGAGCCGCTGCAGTGACGATATAGTTCCGCTCGCGCGCCGCTTAAGCTTGCAGTGTGAAACGGGCGTTACACATTTGCATAATGCCCGTCTGCTGGCTTGCTTTAGCCCATTCTCAAAAAACAGCTATTATTTTGCTATGTTAAGGAGATGCTGCTTTGTTCGCTGCAAGGGCAAAAAACATTGTACGGACTTCCAATGCGGACGTCATAGTTACTATAGATGTAATACTGTTTACAGCTCCTCAGGAAGTCTTGGAAGCTGAAACTTGATTATGGTAAGGCATTACATTTCTGACGCATGCTCTAAGCAGTTGACCAATCATGAGAGACTGGCCCAGAGATGACCAGTCAGAGTAGTTTGGTTATTTCGGAAGGGTAGCTTTAAAGAGAACGGAGCCAAAACAGAGCGTTTCAGGCAGAGGTTAAAATGTAGAGTTAGAAAATGTATTTACTTATTTATTTTTTTACTTTAAACCATGTAAATGTATTCTAGCAGACCCCAAAAATAAAAGTATGAACTTGTAAACTTTCTTTAAAACTACAGATTAAACACCCACAGACATTCCTATCAACAGAGGGGTGGCACCAAAATCAAAAGTAAATTATGGGTGTTTAAGTTTTTGGCAAAAGGGAATGAAACAATTTTCTCTTTGTTTTTTTGGTCTAGTCATGTAGCACCAATTTCAAAAATTTTCTTTTGAGTTTATACTGCATAGACAACCAAGTTTTATTTAAAGCCCATCTTGCCAGCAGCAAATTATGCATGTTAGTGCTTGGAGGTTTTAAAATTTGTGTTTGATTTATTATTTTTTAGGCTTTTGCCTCTTTTCATCTCTGTGCAATAAAGTGATGAAGTGACAGGAAATAGTGGGAGGCAAAAAGAGTAATAAAATCTGGACACATCATTAATCGGACTCAAACTCGAAAGTGCATAAACGCCACAGCTAATTGTGTCTGTCTGTGCATTATGACCATATTAGTTGAATCAGCATGAGATGTGATGAGTCTTCTGCATTGGGTGTGTGGTGACGTATTCTCAACCAGTTGCTCCTTAACCAGCGTGTGCACGATGAGAGCAGCGGCGTGCGGCACGTCCGTCGGATGTTCCACCCTGGACGGGGGCTGGGCGGTCCTCGGGCACGCAGGACTAACATGCACTTTACCAGCAGCTCCACTGGTGGGCTCTCCTCTTCACAAAGCTCCTCCTACTCTCCAAGCAATAGGGAAGCCATGGACCCCATAGCAGGTGTGTAATGTGTTAAGGACAGGAAATAAGAAGAATGTACACAGAACTTTTAATTACCTTAGATTTTCATGTACCAAGTTTTTCCATGTTCTTTAATGTGTACCAAGTCTGTTTTGATGGTCTTCTCACACAATCTTTTGTTTTTGTTGTTGTCTTTCTCCGTCTCCCTGTGTCTGTATCACCAGAGTTGCTCTCTCAGCTGTCGGGTGTGCGGCGCTCCGCGGGAGGACAGCTCAACTCTTCTGGACCCTCGGCCTCGCAGCTGCAGCAGCTGCAAATGCAGCTTCAGTTGGAGCGTCAGCAGGCGCAGGCGGCACGCCAGCAGCTGGAGACGGCCCGCAACGCTACACGCCAACGCAGCAACCCTAGCAACATCAGCGCCAGCATCCCGCCTCCCAGCACCGCCACAAACACAGCCATGACTGAGAGCAACCCGCTGGCCTCCCACAGCTCCCAGTTCCTTCTCACACGGTAAGGCTCAGACCTCACCATAGGCTTACAATTGTTGATGTATTATTAAAGGGGTGGGTCTTACATCATGAGCTCACTATGACATCATCTCTAGTATCTAATGTTTTAAGTTCAGGCTACTCATTTCCATACACGTAATCACATGTGCATGGCACTTGTGGCTTTTAAGCTCATAATAGCTTTATAAAAGCAGTCAATTGGTCAATGACATGAACAGGGTTCCTATACAGTTTGGAAAAGTGTGGATTTTTTATTTATTTTTTATTTTTTAATAATTTCCTGGTCTGGATAAGTATGGAAAAAAGAAAATCAAATATGGGAAAATATTTGTGTTTCCAGACTATTGCCCCTATTCAATTTTCTAAAATATAAAATTAAGAATCTCTTAAAAATAAATATTTAAGTATCATACAAGCAGAATATTTTCATGGCAAAAATTTAGTGATTGTCAAACAAAAATTCAAGGTGTACATTTTCATTATGCAAAATTGTTTGTCTTTGCCATAAGTGAGTCTCTTTTGAACTTCACTAACAAATGTGCGTGTGCCACTCAAACCAGCAACAGATACAAAGGAACAATCAATCAACTAAATCAGATTGTACTTTGCTGTTTGGTGATCGCGTAACGTCAAACAACGATTTCAGTATCAAACCAATGTTACAGGTGATTATGTGTAGGTTATAGGGCTGGAACAAAACATAGATTCTTGATTCTCGGTTTGCAATACAATGAATCTGGATCGATCCTGATATTTTCTCTCTCTGGTTAATTCTGAGCTTATTATAACCGTAGATCACGCTGTAGGCTAGTTTTGAACCACACACTTAAATTCTCACGATGAAGAATGCTGGACAGCGATCATGTACCTATGTCCAATAGCCATACAGTTTTCAGTCCCTCCCCACCAGGAACAATTGCAGCCTATGACAATGATCCAACAATCCAATCAGTTCTTGATGGAAAAAATTAAGTCCCATCCTTAACATTTTTTCTCCTTCAAGAAATAATTTTATTAAGACGTACCGGGATATTATTCAGATATAGATTGGACAATGAAACCGAAACACTGGCCAATGTAGTGTTGGAGGTTTCACACCTATATCTGGTGGACAGTCTTAACTGATTGCACATTCCATCAGTAAGAGCAGAGCGTGAAGTTTGAATTAGCAGAGCAATAGCACGGCTGAAAAAAGGACAGTTCAAAACAGGTCTTGTTGGTGCATTTCTCACTGTATTTGAGGGGACCTCAAACCATTGTGACTTTTAAAAAAGGACTAAAACATTTATTTTTAGGAGAACTTATGACTTTTAACTATTAAATCTATTACTATTTTATCCTCTTTAAATGATCTTAATTGTAGCACTTTGAGATTTGTTCCAAATGTAAAGTGCAGTACAAATAAAATGTTATTATTATTATTATTATATATTCTCACTGGCAAGTCTTTGTGGTGTATGGAGAGCTATGGTATCCAGGGTAATGTCGGCATACCACAACGCAGGATGAACCACATCCAACAGGAGTAACTGTCGATGCAAGACCGTTGTGACGTCAGTGTATCAAGACAAATTGATGCTGTATTGGCTCTGCATCATACTAATAAATTATTGTAGTCTAAAACCAGGTGTTTCATTTCATTGTCCAACCCCTGTACAATAAGGGAAATGACAATTGCAAGTTTCATGCTACCTTTTTTGACATTTACAAAGAAAAAGTAGTTAAAATGTTGGATTATTTATTTATTTATTTATTTTATTATTATTTATTTTTTTTTGCAGGAATATTATGGAAAATAGGTGATTAAAATATCCGATAATTTGAGTAGGTAGGCTAGGTAGGGGTGGGCAATATGACCAAAGTCTTGTATAATGAAATGAGTCATTTAATTTCATGATAGTGATATATATCATAAGTTATTTATTCTTAAAATAAATTTATATAAATTTTTGATACCATTGCAATTTTATAAATCTCATCAATTTTAATATCACAAACTAATACTAGCCTAACCTAACATAAGTAATATAAATAAATGAATAAATTAAAAAAAATTAAAAAAAATAAAGCTCACTGAAGACAAGTCAGTGATGAAATGGAAACAAAGAAATTTTCAGGTAATATTACACATAATGTTTACAAGGATTCTCACAAAGATAGGCATTATGACACACATGTGTGTTTGACGTTCAAGCTCAATAAGGCGCCAAAAAGAACTCCGTACTCACGCTCGTTTTTGTTGTCGTGGCTGGCGGCGGGAGCTGTTTGGCGCGCCGCTTTCGTGACGCCAAAGGTTTGGAGACATCACACAAGTTACGTTACGGCCTTCGTATTGTAACCTTATCAAAAAACCTAATAAAATATGAAAATAGATATTCCCAAATATTTAATATTATGCTATAGGGAATTGCTCTCAACATACATGGATTTTTTTTAATGACCCGCCCCGCAAATAAAGTGACAATTTTTTAACCCGCTCCAACCCGACCCGCAGGTTACCCGCGGGTTATGAGACGACCCGCGCATCTAATGCGCATATACCGAAATTAGTTCTCTTTCACTGCTTATTGCGCTTGAATGGTTTAAAATCACTTGATTTTAAACAGCAACGCATTCAAATGATACGCTTTTGTGATGGTGCAGCACGCCAACGTCATGTGAGCGTAAACTGCAATAGAGACGATGGACCAAAACCAGTTGACACATTTCTACCGGTAAATCGTGTTAGTTCAGGTTGTAAAAAAACTCCCCAAAAAACATACACAAGGTTACTGTGGAACTATCATGGGCCGTTCACATGTCGCATCTAAAAACACCACGGCCACATTGCTTTCTCCTTTCCAAAGCGCTCCCGTTGCATCTGTCGTTGCTATGCAACCATGACAATGAGGAAGTTTCAGCATAGATTTCTAGCCATCGCTTTAGCTCTACTACTAGATATATTTATAGAGATGAGAATTAAAAACCCGCCCTGCACAGCTGTGATCAGCTGTTCGGCTGAGCTTTCAATGTTGTTACGGAAAGGCCGAAGCTGATTGGTTGGTTGTTGTCACATGACCTGCGGTGCGCTTGTGGCATTCTGAAAAGCCATACGCATACGCGTTGTTTATATTATGGCTGCACTTGCCACGTGCTTACATCTGAAATAACGAACCCTTATGGTGATATTGATTTCCACAATGTGGAAAAACGCAGATGAATTTGGGAAAATATAAAATGGGCTTCATAGGGCTGCTCTGTTACAGATTTGTAATGTTTGAGATTAGTACTTGTAATTCAGTAGTCACACTCTGTTCGTCTAATTCCACCAGGTTGAACGAGCCGAAAATGTCAGAGGCAGAACGGCAGGCGCTGGAGAGCGAGCGCGCGGACCGCAGCCTGTTCGTGCAGGAGCTGCTGCTGTCCACACTAATGCGAGAGGAGAGCTCGTCTTCCGACGAGGACGAAAGGCGAGACTTTGCTGACTTCGGCGCCATGGGCTGCGTGGACATCATGCCTTTAGACGTGGCTCTGGAGAGCCTCAACCTGAAGGAGAGCTCCACAGGCAAGGAGCCTCCACCACCTCCTCTTTGATGATATCCCACCACAACGCAGACAATGTCCTCTGTGCTGTAACTGCCAATGACGGTGGGCAAAAAACACAGCTCTCTCTAATTTTTTTTTTCTTTTTTTCTTTTCTTTTTTTTCGGTGATTGTAATTTCAGGTCTGTCACCTTTGTTACATTGTATAAATCCATGAAAGGAGAGCGAGAGGAAAAAAAAATCAAAATACATCAGAACAGGCGTGTGAGAGAGTGAGCGAAACCGAGAGACAGATAAACGGAGCGAGAGAGAAAATAAGAAATATAAATATATAAATATATATAAGTTGATAATCAATTCCACATAACTAATTTTTTTCCTTTAGCAGGTGAGCGTAGGTATCTGTGGCAGACCTCTGCTTCCTGTGTCTTGCAAAAGGCTCTCCTTATAAATACTCCACATTCAAAAACTGAAGAGGAAACAAGAGACCTTCTCTAATGAAGCTGCTGTGTGTATTTATGAATATTAATGAATAAAAAGTGCTTGGATGGTTTACCATAACTACTGCATGAGGTTATTTGCAGCGTGCATGATTTTTAATGACCTTGTCATTAAAAAGGCAAAATATCCCAAAGCTTTCTTTAACCTTATTTTTTCCCAGGATTACTTGAAATGGGTGAAATTTTTTGTTTAATATGGAAATCGACAGCAAAATTGGAACCTGCATTAGCTTCGTGAGAAAAACCGCTAAATGCTTTTGTCACTCGGCTCCAATCTGCCTCTCCTCGTCTGTGACACTATAGAGCGCAACAGTGACCGCCCGCTTTATCAACGACCTGGGTTTCACAAGTGTTTTTCCCAGTCATTTTCTTCATGAGGATAAAAAATTTAGCGACCAACTTTAAGATTAATTGCAACATTACAAACCTTAATTTGTATTGAAAAATAAAAAGGTATGGAAAAAAGACAAAGGCTATACTCCTCAACCCATCAAAGCGTTGTGAATGACGTGATCAAATAAAAATTACGCCAATGTAAAATTACTGACTTGTCATTGTAAGGATAAGAACATTACATTTCATTATACATTTTATAGCAAAATAATTTAACAAATATAGAAGTAATTTAAGGAGTGAAAATGGAATGAAAAATGCAAATTCACTTTGAAATTCACTTTGGCCAGTTTTCTTCGTAGTGCGATGGAAGAGATTAGAACAATCCTCCGTTTAAAAACAAACAAAATGCATTGATGGCAAGCCGTTGTCAAATTAAAAATTTAATCTCAAAGAAATCTTAGTTTAAACAGGCCTTTACTTGATTGTCTTTCATAGTGCTTTAAAGGGTTAGTTCAAAATGTCATTTATTACTCACCCTCATGTCGTTCTACACCCCTAAGAGCTTCGTTCATCTTCGGAACACAAATTAAGATATTTTTGATAAAATCCAATGGCTCACTGAGCACTATAATTAACGCTTACAATGCCCAGAAATAACTAAAGACATATTTAAAACAGTTCATGTGAGTTCAGTGGTTCAATCTTAATATTATAAAGGATGACTTTGGTGCTCCGAACCACTGATTCGATTCGTAAAGCTCCGACGCAGTGTTTTGAAATCGGCCATCACTAGATATTGTTGGAAAGTCATTATTTTGTTTTTTTGGCGCACAAAAAGTATTCTCGTCGCTTTATAATATTAAGATAGAACCACTGTACTCACATGAACTGTTTTAAATATGTTTTTAGTACCTTTATGGACATTGAGAGGTTCAGTGGCTTTGCTCTCAGTGGAGGCCTCACTGAGCCATCGGATTTCACTAAAAATAGCATAATTTGTGTTCTGAAGATGAACGAAGGTCTTACGGATGTAGAAGGACATAAGGGTGAGTAATAAATGACAGAATTTTCATGTTTGTGCTTTGAATTTGTTTTGCTTTTGTTTTGTTTGTTTTGCAGTGACGTCTCTGATTGGTGGAGCTCTATTCAGAATTATGGGTATTATAGTTCCTCACTGTAAATTCAGCTTGCTTTCTTTTTTTTAAATCAAACTGAGCTCATTGTTTATCTGTTTACATTAGTTTCTCTTTGTAAATGGGATTTATACTTCCGAAACCCCACTGTTGCGCTCTGTTGGACGTTTAAATGGTCTGCCCTGATTGGCCGTGGCGAATTAACACCTTAAAAATGTCTTGTTGCCTACGAGAAAAAAGACTATGCAGGTATCGACAAAAGATAACCTGCTTTTTACCATTTTAAATAGACGTCGATGTCTTAGTGTCCGTGTAACCACCAGATGTACTCTCTAACTTATGCACCTGTACAGACAAGTTAGGCTCTCCATTGTCATTTCGCTCTACTCCTCACATTTCTGCTGTTAGTACGCTTGGAACCCGTCTCTCTTCACCGGTAAAGGAGGGCGAGAGATTTGCCACGCTACAGGCTTTATGTTGAACTTCTCAAAAGAGTGACATGCTTACATACTCTCAGCTAATAGACAGCACCTTCTATTTA
Organism: Chanodichthys erythropterus; assembly: GCF_024489055.1. Lineage (NCBI taxonomy): Eukaryota > Metazoa > Chordata > Actinopteri > Cypriniformes > Xenocyprididae > Chanodichthys > Chanodichthys erythropterus. The sequence goes on along the minus strand of NC_090233.1, from coordinate 4,751,561 downwards.
TTCTGGGTTTTTTTTATCTGATTTTTTTTTTTTTTTTTTTTTTTTTAAGCTTTGTGATTGGTCATGCCACCTCCATGCCTATACTCTTATCCTCTATGTAAAATACAATGAGATGTATATGGAATTTGTGCGTTAACTTTCATAATGGATCTAGGACATGGGCAGACTTTCTTTTTTAATGTAAATTTAGAATACTACAATAAAAACGGCGCACAGCTTTTGATGAAAACCAAACCCCATCCTCTTACTCTCTGTGGCTGTGGTCTGAATACTAGTCACATGAATCTATTTAGAAACTAATCATACTCCCTATTCAGCTTAGTAAACACCACTGATTGTTTTTGAATGGATTTCTCATATCGCCTCGTGCTCCCAAGTTGTATCCCAAATGACGTACTACCTATGACTCGACTACTAGTCTTAATTTTAGAAGGGTTGTTTGTCATCCAGCATCGGCGCCCCTGCCTCTACGGAAAAAAAAAAGCTGAGAGATTCTTTTTTTTTTTTTCTTTTTTTTTTTTTTTCAACATCTGGGTAAGGTAAGTGCGCTTCTTGTTGGAATTTTCAGTGTGAACACATTACTCACACTTCATACTATGAAATAATGTACATATGCAAATTGGGATACGCGTCCTGTCTTTCTTGTTTCGCATAGTATTTCAGTATTTCAACTGAATAGTATTTCAATGTCAAAAAAATTCACACTTCATCTCTAAGTTTTATCAAGAAAAAGAAGAGCCCATAAATATTAAAGTGAGCTGAGCTGTGTCCCTACCACAGGCAAAATCACGAACACCACTAAGATGTCAGCCCTCAAGCCTCAAGATACCTGATGCCATTTTACCATGGGCACTTCGCCACAAGAAGTTTTGTGCAAACTACAATTGATTGTCTCTGTGAATCGTGCCTTGGTTTGGAGCAACTGTCCCTGTCACTTCACCGGCTATTGTTAGACCTAAATATTAGCCTTGGGATGCCTCTCATGCCTTACAGTGGCCTTTCTACCAAAATAACCCTTTGTGAGCAACTCCATAATACAAAACATTCAAAACCAAATCATTCATAGAAAGAAGATAAATTAGTTTAGCTTAAGTTCTTAGTAGTAAATAATGCCTTATTTTATGGCATTGTTTTGACAGAAAGAATGCATCATTTTATTTAAATCTGTAAGACAATGAATGACTGGTTCCTACACGTGGAGAAAATATATATCCCAAAAAAAAATAAATACACACAGATGCATTAAACACACAAAGGTACATTAAATCAAAAGTGACTGTAAAGGCTTTATAATATTACATAAATTGGTTTCAAATAAATGATATTCTTTAGAACTTTATATTCATCAAAGAATCCTGGTAAAAAACATTATTTTCCACATAATTATTATGCAGTACAACTCTTTTCAACATTAATGTTTCTTGTGCACCAAATCAGCATATTACATGATCTGAAGGACCATGTGACACTGAAAACTGGAGTAATGATGCTGAAATTTTAGCTTTGCATCATAGAAATAAATTACATTTTTAAACATATTAAAATAGAAAACAGTTGATTTAAATTGTCAGAATTTTTATTTTTATTTTATTTTTTTTTACTGAATTTTTGAACAAATAAAATATATGTAGCCTTGGTGAACATTTCATAAGCATTAAAAAAAAATGTTACTGCTCCCAAACCTTTAAACGGTAGTGTGTATGTGTGTGTATATAGATAGATTCCTATATATATATATATATATATATATATATATATATATATATATATATATATATATATATATATATATATATATATATATATCAGTCAAACCAGAAATTATTCAGACATTTTTTATATATTTTTACTAGTGGGTGCAGGACACTATAGTTCATTTATGTAAGTGAGGATAGCAAAATAAAAGTAAACTGTGACACATTATACTCAATTCTTCATATAATGGACTACCAGTAAAATTGATAAAAAGTTGGAACCAAAAATTATTCAGACACTTTGACCTGACCATGTTTTGCTTAAGTGATATCTGACATAATTAAGATTTTTATTTTTTTTCTGACAGTTTAACTCTGAAATCTATTTTTAGTCATATTTTATTACATTTTTTAAACCATAGTGAATAAATTGTATTAATGAATGAAATGTTCAAGGTGTCTGAATAAATTTTGGTTCGATTGTAATACTATTGCTTTAAGTAAACTGCTTTGTGCACCTTTTAAAGGTATGAATACAATTTGCAACGTATAAACAATGTTGTAAGACATACCACTTTTATTAAATGCACAGTATTACAAGGAACATTTCCACTGACTGCAGAGAAGCTTCTCACAGGATGCACAAGCATAGAGTACTGACACCTAAAGCCATGAGAGATTGAGTCTGCCGGGAGCACGCGCTCACACACACATTCACTCACAACCAGTAATCCATCTAAACCAGTAAAAGAATAGGGCAACATAAATGTCTAATTCCCGTTGCCTAAACGGTTGCATTTGACAAAGAAATGTTTTAGTGGGATTCACCCAACTGATCACAAAATGTAAAAAAAAACAAATCTTGGGTTACAAGATAAATAATGCATAAACAGTGTTCCAGTGCTCAATCACAGTTCTTCTTTCATATACAATGTTAAGAGCTTTTCAGTAATCAAATGAGGATGGGGGCTCTCTTGGCTCTTTCCCCCTGGATGTGAATCAACCCTCAGTTTAACAAAAAAGGGCGCAGTAAGCGTTGGTAACGTCAAATTGTTTACTACACAGGGGAAAAGGCTAGTTGATCAATTACAGATATTAAAAAAATCGTATTTTCATTATGAACAACTACAGGAAAAGGAAATAATACACTGATACGAAAAATAAACTGTATTTACACTCACATATTGCCAGAGGCCCATTAGATGTGTTTTTCTTCTCTTTACAATGTCACACATTTGACATGATGCCTGTTTAAAACAGAATATATAGAGAGAACATACTATTTATATAGACATCTATTAGAACTGTACAGAATGGATTATAAAGTACAGGCTGGCTATTAGAACATACAGAAATCTGTATAGCAAAAAATGGAGAAAATGCCATGTTTGTTCAATAAAGTCTTCATGTAAAGTCAGTCTGCCACAACAGAAGAAAAACTGCGCAACTGACCGAATGCATTTCTTCAATATCTGTAACATTAGCAAATATTCCCCTTCAATGTAAATAACCTCTTTCAGTGCATTTTTTTTCCTTTTTTTTTTTTTTTTTTTTTGCAGTGCTTACAATTGTAGGGTGAAAACTACAAAAATATGAGCAGTACATCTATAAAGAAAGTGCAAAGCTCTAAGAGGTCATAAGTCACTGCTCAAAAGATCATGACCGCAATGACCGACACTTGACTCGATTGGACACTGTTCGACAAACTTGTGATGTCGGCTGTTAAAAGTAGGTCCTGCCAATGGACTGTTTGGAAAGATTTTTTTGACATCAGTGTACAAAGAATGATTGATCCTGCTCATGTATATTTACAGTCTAATTGCATATATACAGATGCTTTCAAAGCAACACATCTCCAGTACTTCACACCCTGAAGCATCAGTCAGTTGGTGCAAAATGTGTTGCTGGGGACCACGAGAAGCCCCATCAATCTGAATTGAGAGAAGAAAAAAAAATGTACTCCTGCAGAGGAGGACAAGTCGAGTACTGTAGCCCTGGAGTTAGTCAACAGTAATGATAGTCAGGTTGAGGAACTCAACGAGATTTAGTTTTGATTGGCCTCGAATGTTTATTTTGTGTAATATTAAAGTAAGCCCTAAGAATGAACAACAGTAATAGTGATGCTTGCCTTAGCAAACTCCACTATGGAAATACCTACAGTGCATTCAGAAAGTATTTAGATTCCTTCATTTTTTTTTATGTTTCACCCTTAAGGTACAGTGACAGTAGTGAAATGTCTTGGACAAAAATTGTCCATTTTCAATAATGTAGTGTTGTATGGAGAACAGCTCACACAGTAGTCACTTTCAAACCAAGCAGCTTTTTGATGCAGCAAACTCTGAAATCTGCGTGGGGGAAATCATTTGAAATTCCAATTGAAGTGACTGGATTTCTGTGAAAATTCAAAGTGGTAAATGTGACCTAACCTTTAAGTTTTTTCACCTCAGTCTACACTCCATACCACATAACAGAACCGTCACATGGGGTGTGCGATTGCACAGGGTTTTTATAATGACCATCTAATCTAGAATGTTAAAAGTGAAGACAAACTGATCAACATGAATCATATTCAAAATTGTAATGATAATTATAGACTACTGCCACCTGCTGGTAGAGACAGTTATTTCCGCTCACACAGGCACAGAACTTAAAGGCAGGAACACACCAAGCTGACGCCGTCGAACTAGTGGCGACGAAAGCAGACTGCAGGGTTGGCTCACGTCGGCAGCGCCTGGGTCCAAAGTTGCCCTGACACCAAATCGACGCTCGACAGTCGACGGCCAAGTAGCACGTCTGTTCTGTGCCTGCGAAAGATGAAATGCCTTTCCGTACCAGCAGGTGGCTGTAGCTGAACAGCCAATCAATGATCAGTTGGCCCGACGGACCGGCGAGCTCCGACACCGATTCAACATTGTCGAATCGGCCAGGGAAAAAAAACGACGAGGACCAACTTCAGCCGACTCAGTGCGGAACACACTTGAGAAAATTTTGTCGGCCGACCGTAGGCTTGGTGTGTTCCTGCCTTAAGAGCTACTTGGCTGTTGTGTTCAAGCTCACATTTTTTGGCCCAAAAACAGACGATGCGAGGTGACAACACATTCAGCTTTTTTCGCCTCTAATTCTTTGTCAGTTTGGTATGTCATGGGCTTAACTCTAAATGGGCCTCTCAAATTTATTAAAAATATAAAACTGAAATATCACAATTTGACATAAGTATTCAGTTTCTTTGCTAAGACATTTGAAATTTAGCTCAGGTTGCATCCCATTTCTCTGGATCATCTTTGAGATATATCTACACTTCGACTGGGGTTCACCTGTGGCAAATTTAATTGATTAGACATGATTTGGAAATGCACAAACCTGTCGATTTAAAGGGATAGTTCACCCAAAAATGAAAATTTGCTGTTAATTTATTCACCCTCAGGCCATCCAAGGTGACTTTTTTCTTCAGTAGAACAGTAAAGAAAATTTATAGCTGAAACTGTGGTCCTCGGTTATTCACATAATTGAAGTCAATGGATGCCATCACTTTGAGATAAAGAAAAAAAACAACATATGCAGACAAATCAAAATTAATATCTGCGGCTCCTGATGATGCATTGAGGTCTTGAGAAGCAAAATGATTATTCTGTGCAAGAAACTGGATATTTATTTACACCATTATTTACAACACCTAAGTGCGTTCACAGCAGTCTGAAACGCAAGCTTTCGGACGCATAAAGACGTATGAGTTCCAACACTGGGAATATGTGAAAAGGCATTCTTCCCAAGTGAGCAAAATTACATGAGGGTGGGCAATAAATGACATTATCTAACCCTTTAATTTTGTTTTCTCTGCATGTTTTTTGTTTTGTTTTTTTAACTCAAAGTGACAGCACCCATTGACTTCCATTATAGGAATCACAGATAACTGCAGTGAAGAAATAAAAAAATCACCTACATCTCGGATGACCTAAGGGTGATTTGATGTCAGGGTAAAAACCAAGCCATGAGGTCAAATGAACTGACTGCAGAGCTCAGAGACAGAATTGTGTCGAGGCACAGATCTGGGAAATGCTACAAAAAAATCCTGTTGTATTGAAAGTCCCCAAAGGCCCAGCAGCCTCTATAATTCCTACACGGAAGCCTCTCCTCAATGCAGACAGAAAAAAGTACCACAATAAAAGGCACCTAAATGACTCTCAGACTGAGAACCAAGAAACCAGGCACCTCTTGTCACCTGTGCAATACCCTCCCAACAGTGAAGCAGTGGGGGTGTTTTTCAGAGGCAGGGACTGGGAAACTGGTCAAGGTAGAAGGAAAGCTGAAAACCGCAAAATACAGAGATATCCTTAATGAAAACCTCAAGACCTTAGACTGGTCCAAAGGTTCACCTCCAAACTGGACATTGACCCTAAGCACACAGCCAAGACAACGCAAGAGTGGCTTAGGGACGACTCTGAATGTTCTCAAGTGACACAGCCAGAGCTTGAAATTGAACTCAATGAATCAAACGTCTTGGGAGAGACCTGAAAATCTCTGTCCACCAACAGTGCCCATCCGACCTGACAGAGCTTGAATGAATTTGCAGAGAATAATGGCAGAAATTCCTTAAATCTAGGTGCGCAAAGCTTGCGACTTCACACCCATAAAGACTCGAGGATGTAATCGCACCGAATGTGATTCAGCCAAGTACTAAGTTAAGGGTCTGAATACTTACATCATTGTGATATTTCAGTTTTTTCTTTTTAATAATTTTGGAAAGTTTTTTTCTTTGTCATTATTGGATTAGGAGTGTTGACTGATGTAATTTTTCTTTTTTAATAGGGCTGCAACATGATAAAATGTGAAAAAATGACTCTAAGTTTCTAAATACTTTCCAAAAGCATTGTATAATGTCATATGACAATTCTAGTTTCCATTCAGTCTTTTGTAGTCCTCCTCTGGTAACTTGTTTGGTGGGGTTGAAACACAAGTTGAATCGGGACGGTCCCTTCATAGGGTCTTCCTGTCGTGACCTCAGGGACAGTACGACTTGTGCCATTCTCACATGAACATTCACTTCACAGTGCCCACCAAGCCCATCGCTTTGAAACGGACCACAATACATCGAAAACAAATCGATCATAGATTATCACATACAAATATTATTTAGCAGTTATTTCGCAGTTGTTACATAAACAGATAATAATGAATAATCAGAGAGCAAATAAAATCCAGCTGTTCAGGCAGGTTTGTTGCATTATGGATAACATCTATGGTTTGTTCTCCCCAGAAACATGTAAGAAAAAATCTTCAGTCTTTGCAAAGGCAAGTTCCATCAAATTGCAACATGACGATGATTAAGGGTGCCTACACACTAGTCTATGCTATGTCGGAGAATGCTGGGAATTCGTTGATTTTGATGCTCTGTGACCAAAAGTGGAGAGAATTTGGAATTTGGCTGCAACGCGTTCTGACGTAGGCATCCGTAGACCAATGAGAATCCCTGGGAGGCGGGTCCAGTTGTGCTTTCAGAAATCCAATTGACTGTATTTCCAGCTTGATTTCAAACTGCCCAAGTTCTTTCCATCCATCCATTCTCCAAAACCGCTTGTCCTATGTAGGGAGAGCCTATCCCAGCATATTGGGCCGAATGTTGGGAAATACCCTGGATGGATTTCTAGTCCATCAGATCATTTTCTAGTGTGTAAGCACCCTAAGGTTAAAAAAAGAGACAAGAACAGCATCTCTCCCATTGTTCTTCGAACCACAGTTCGAGAGACAAGTGCCCTTTGATTCAGAACTTCAGCGCATATGACCAGGGAGCCAAACAAAGTCTGTGGAAATACTTCAGTGCCACTGCTGGTGACTTTGCCTCTGTGCTCACTCCAAACACTCTGTGTCCAACCTCAAGCCTCTTCCTAAGAAAAAAAAAAAAAAAAAAAGGGAGGCGTCTTTGTCGCTGTGCTTCTATTACAAAGTTCGCACTGAGTTCGATGGGGTGCACTGAGACGTCCAAAAACGCCTTTCATCAACCTCAGCGTTAGACATCAAAACTTGGCACAGAATAGTCTAAAATTAGATAAGATGTGTTTTTTTTTTTTTTTTAAAAATCTAAATGAAACATGAATAGCAGTTCCATGATTGTTACTCGATAATTTGCAGTATGAATAGTATTGCGATCTGCCAGAATGTCGCCAGGGCGTCATCAGCGTTGTGCTAATGACTGGGTCCTCATCAAGTCCAAATTTTGTCCATCTCGATAAACAAATGGTGACAGGAAAAACAAGTGTAAACTTTCCCAAACCGACTTACCTTTTTAAAAAAGGTTCTTAAACAAAAGGTCTACATTGTCTCTGACGCATATTTACAACAATCAGATGTTTCCGTCTGTAGACCATTTGGGGTTTTTAGAAAACACAATGATGCAGTACAGATATGGACATGTCCAGACGTGGAAAAACTCAAAGCAATGCACACAGTCAACTTTAAGGCCTTTAGTCTATGTGGTGAGAAGGCTGAAGCACAAGCCATTTTTATGAACACACACACACACACACACATATATACAACCACTCAAATTATATTCCACCCCTTACTCCTTTTATACCATGCATTCACACACTCTTTCTTACTAACAATTGCACACCCATACTGGCAAACAGATCAGCCCAGGATGTCCAGGTAAACAGGCGATGCCTTGGCCAGGCTCTGGAGCAGATTGTGGATTTCTTTGATGTTGAGTCTCATGTAGGGCTCCCTCTGCCAGCAGCCCAGCATTAGGTCATACACCTCTTTGGGGCAAGTACGAGGTCTCTGCAACACCCGACCCTGTGTGATGCACTCGATCACCTGCAGGAGGCAGCACAAACACAGTTCAGAATGACAACTGAATGCAGGCTCCACCAAGGTGCATCGGCCTGCCTAGAAACAGTAGTATTTACATGGTACCAGGTTGAACGCAAATGAAGAAGTACTAATCAATGTGTGTGAATAATCAAACTTCCCTCCCTACTTATGAGACTTACTTATGAGATATTGTAGGATTAGTTAACATCTGATGTCTTACCTCGTTGTTTGAGAGCTGGTACCAGGGTTGCTTGCCGTAGGTGAAGATTTCCCAGAGGACCACACCCAGACTCCAAACGTCACTCTCTGTGGTGAATCTCCTGTACATGATGCTCTCTGGGGGCATCCAGCGGATGGGTAGCATGGTGTGACCACCCACCTGATATAAGAGATACAGATTCACAGTCACTTATAGAAGCACATGCACTTATCTAGATAGAAAGATAGATCAATTTTATTTGTCCTCAAAGAGTAAATTCGTCTTCACAATGGGTGCGTATGTAAACAGCACAGTACATATAAACATATCAACTATATACTGTTGACTATATACAAACTATATACTGTTGTTATTAATTGTTATTAAATGTGTCATAATGTTTTAATTTCTGAATAACATATTTTATTAACTAAAAGTGTAAATTAATGTGTTTTACTTAATAGATTAAGTATTACTTAATCTATTAATCATATACTCTTTATTAATTGCTGATGCAGTAATCATTAATTAATGGTTTAGTTCTTCATGAGTCATGCATTAACACATGATTATCTGTGCATTAGTTAGGCATGAATTATTTCATATTAGTGCACCCATATTGTAATGTGTTACCCTTAATGTTAATCTTCAAAAACACTAATGTGAAAGATTATATTTAAGTGTTATAAAATATAACTGTATCTTTCACAAATGTCATCCCTGTATCCCTAATACTTTAAATGTATTATTTTCATTTATTATTAGTTAAATGTATTAGTATTGATTAGTAATCATTTTCTGTTCATCATAGAATCCTGAACAAAACAATCGTCACAGTTTTCATGAAAATATTAAGCAGATCAACTGTTTTCAACATTGATAATCATAATAAAAATGTGTCTTGAGCAGCAAATCAGTATACTGGAATGATTTCTGAAAGATCATGTGACACTGAAGACTGGAGTAATGCCTGCTGAAAATTCAGCTTTGCCATCACAAGAATAAATTACATTTTACAATTATTAAAATAGAAAATTTTAACAGTATTTCACAATATTACTGGGTTTTTTTTTAGTATTTTTTTTTTTTTTTTAAATGAGCCTTTGTGAACAATAGACTTTCAACAAAAATGTACCAACCCCAAACTTTTGAACAGTAGTGTATACTTACTAGTAATTTCAATAACTGGGTAATAACTATTTAATAATACCATTATGTTCAAACCCATTGAACATAAACCTAAACCTACAGTAAGTACCTGCTCTAAAGTTCATTAGATAGCACAATGAACTTTCCACCCATTCAAAGACCAGAAGAATAGGAATTGTGACATTGAAAATTATGCTTGCATAAATTGGAGATACCTCATCCACCCTCAGATTTGGCTTTAACAATGTAACAGGAGAGAATTATCTTGATATGAAACATGTAGTTTGCAGCCAATGTCTTATGTAAATCCACCAGTTGCCCGATGACTGCAGTGTTTTGCCACAATACCTAGTTTATTGCAAAACCTAAAACAATTTGACCTCATTATCATGAAATTGCATTGCATGAATCCTGGAGATCATGCAATGTCAAAATCCTTTTTTTCCCCTTTTTATTTTTTGTATTGTTATACAGCACAGGGAGCTGATATTCCCTCATCACACACACACACACACACACACACACACACACACACACACACACACACACACGGCTGCTGACACAGCAGAGTGTTTCCGGCTGTGTTGGCAGGATGCAGGTTTGGGAGAGCCCTTCAGTGTCAGATGGTCTGTGCTTTTTCTGGAAGAACTCACTGTGGGGAACTGTTGGTTTTTGAGGCACTTTCATATTTACAGTATTTAATCAGCTGTTCATAGGCATGCATTTAAATAATCATTAGTCATAATAAATCATAATAACAAAAGTGTTCATGAAGAAAACTGCCCTTTGCTTTTAGGTGTTCTTTTTATCCCTATGAATTTGTCAGATATGTGTTCAACAGATTACATACATGTTCAACATATAAATTTACATTTACATGTTCAACATAAAAAAATAGTTTTGCCTTTAACTGGCAAATGAGAAATGTCAAGGGTTGGAATCAGGAAATACAAACCCGATTCCAAAAAAGTTGGGACACTGTACAAATTGAGAATATAAACAGAATGCAATGATGTTTGAGTTTCAAATTTTAATATTTTATTCAGAATACAACATAGATGACATATAAAATGTTTAAACTGAGAAAATGTATAATTTTAAGGGAAAAATAAGTTGATTTGGCATCAACACATCTCAAAAAAGTTGGGACAAGGCCATGTTTACCACTGTGTGGCATCCCCTCTTCTTTTTATAACAGTCTGCAAAAGTCTGGGGACTGAGGAGACAAGTTTAGCAATAGGAATGTTGTCCCATTCTTGTCTAATACAGGCTTCTAGTTGCTCAACTGTCTTAGGTCTTCTTTGCCGCATCTTCCTCTTTATGATGCGGCAAATGTTTTCTATGGGTGAAAGATCTGGACTGCAGGCTGGCCATTTCAGTACCCGGATCCTTCTCCTACGCAGCCATAATGTTGTAATTGATGCAGGATGTGGTCTGGCATTGTCATGTTGGAAAATGCAAGGTCTTCCCTGAAAGAGACGACGTCTGGATGGGAGCATATGTTGTTCTAGAACTTAGATATACCTTTCAGCATTGATGGTGCCTTTCCAGATGTGTAAGCTGCCCATGCCACACGCACTCATGCAACCCCATACCATCAGAGATGCAGGCTTCTGAACTGAGCGCTGATAACAACTTGGGTTGTCTTTGTCCTCTTTAGTCCGAATGACATGGCGTCCCAGTTTTCCAAAAAGAACTTCAAATTTTGATTCGTCTGACCACAGAACAGTTTTCCACTTTGCCACAGTCCATTTTAAATTAGCCTTGGCCCAAAGAAAATGCCTGTGCTTCTGGATCATGTTTAGATATGGCTTCTTTTTTGACCTATAGAGTTTTAGCCAGCAACGGCGAATGGCACAGTGGATTGTGTTCACTGACGATGTTTTCTGGAAGTATTCCTGAGCCCATGTTGTGATTTCCATTACAGTAGCATTCCTGTATGTGATGCAGTGTCATCTAAGGGCCGAAGATCACGGGCATCCAGTATGGTTTTCCGGCCTTGACCCTTACGCACAGAGATTGTTCCAGATTCTCTGAATCTTTGGATGATATTATGCACTGTAGATGACGATAACTTCAAACTCTTTGCAATTTTTATCTTAGAAACTCCTTTCTGATATTGCTCCACTATTTTTCGCCGCAGCATTGGGGGAATTGGTGATCCTCTGCCCATCTTGACTTCTGAGAGACACTGCCACTCTGAGAGGCTCTTTTTATACCCAATCATGTTGCCAATTGACCTAATAAGTTGCAAATTTGTCCTCCAGCTGTTCCTTATATGTACATTTAACTTTTCCGGCCTCTTATTGCTACCTGTCCCAACTTTTTTTAAATGTGTAGCTCTCATGAAATCCAAAATGTGCCAATATT